>NW_020329205.1:0-15502 GCF_001858045.2 Oreochromis niloticus | reverse complement strand
GAGTTGAAGAAGGGTTTTCTTCTGCTTATTTTTTGTGTGAGTCTTTATTACTTGTTCTTTTGTTTGTTTGTTGTTTGTTTGTTTTTGGGGGGGGGGGGTGTACATATTTGTGAAACAGAAAATAATGACATCGCTCAAATATCAGAACATGGAACAGTTGTTGTCCAACAGTCAAGTTCTTGTCTGCACAAGTGTACACATGGATGAGTGTGTGCATACTCATGCACGCACACACCCACACACACATTTCTTGCACTGTGCACAGGTCATGCTCGTCTACAATCATCTAGCACCACCACCCTCACCCTCCAAGCCTGGTTTCTTCCTGTTAAGGGGAGTTTTCCCTTTCCACTATCACCAAGTGCTTGCTCAAAGAGCGTCATATGATTATTGTTGGGTTTGGGTTTGTTGTTTTTTATTGTTACTGTAGGGTCTTTGCCTTACAACATAAAGCAGCTTGAGGTGATTGTTACTGTGATTTGGTGCTATATATCATATATACATTCTGTTTGTTTACATTGTACAGTGTGCCAACTTTTTGTAATTAGTAACATAGTTATTGCCCTTATTGAGCTATAATACAAAAACACTAAAGCTTTAAAATAAGTGTCAGTGAGCTGAAAAAACAATATTTATACCCAAACATAGTACAGCAGAATCTAGTATAACATGGAACACCTACCTGAAACACAGACTTTATGTATTTAAGTACTTCAGTAAATGTTCCCACTACTATCTGCACTCACTTCCGAAGATATTTAGACTAATGAGAGAACTCTGAGCTCCTCCGCTTCATGTGAGATTCACTTTCCACTGTTTCTTTTCTTCTTTCTTTTTTAAATCCCTCTCCATTGCATTAATGTCTTGAAATACCAGGAAACCAAGCATCTGCATCTGGAGACTTTTGACTCAAAAGGCAATAAAAACCAAAACAAATGTAAAAAAAAAAACCAATAACAAAAAAAAATGAATACAGGAAAAATTACATTTTCACAAATGTCAAACATTTTTTAATTAAAATTCCTCTTTTTTTCCTACTAAAAAGTTGTAAAAATGAGTCCAAGGGCATGATGCCGTAGCAGAGGATGTACTTCCTGAGGCAGCTGAAGAAATTCAACCTGCCAACACGGATGATGATGCAGTTCTACACTGCAATCATCGACTCCATCCTCACCTCCTCCATCACCGTGTGGTACGCTGGAGCCACTATCAGGGACAACAGAGACTTCAGCGTGTTGTGCGCTCTGCTGAGAAGGTGATTGGCTGCAAACTCCCATCTCTGCAGGACCTGTACACCTCCAGGACACTGGGGCGTGCAGCTCGGATCACAGCTGACCCTTCTCACCCTGGACACAGTCTGTTTGACCTGCTCCCTCAGGCAGGAGGCTCCGGTCATTCGCACCAGAACCTCTCGCCATAAGAACAGTTTCCATAGAAGCATAGATGCATCTGAACATGTGAGAGAATGACCGTGCCCCCAAATTGCCAAATGGTGTCTTAACACCAAGTTTGTTTTTGTCTGTTTGGGAGCTGACACAGTCTCAATGGAGATGGGTTTTTGGGGGGGTAGCAGGAGGAGAGAAGCTGCCAGAGAGGCGTGTAAGACTGCAACTCTCCTTCCTGGTCCAACTCTGGATAGTCATATTTTGGGGGTTTAATAAATTGGTCCATATTTCTAGAAATGAGAGCTGCTCCATCCAAAGTGGGATGGATGCCGTCCTCCTAACAAGACCAGGTTTCCTCCAGAAGGTTTGCCAATTATCTATGAAGCCCACATCGTTTTTCGGATTCTAAACTGACCGCAGGTGTGAATGTGAGTGTGGATGATTGTCTTCTATGTTAACCCTGGACAGTTTAACTTGTACCCCTCACTTCATGGTACGCAATAAGTGGAGAACACCTATTCCGACACCCATATCTTAGATTAAGCTAATAGTATTAGTGCGCTGTTATCAAAGGTTACCTGGATTATAGTATATTCAAAACTTACATAGAAGAGATAAGAGTGCGTGCGTATATGCTCACTTCTGACGATGATAATATGATAAGTGTTATCTCATCTGTACTTGAAAGTACTTCAAACACCACATGCACATGCAATGTTATCTGTGTGTCTAACGATCTATAAGTGAGCAAAGACAGTGTTATAAAATATTTTGAGTCATTTCTATGCCTTGAAAGTACTTACTCAGTACTTACTCAGCGCACACACAGATATTATATTCAAAATCATAACGGTCACGCCTTCGATTTCTTACCGCTACTTTTCGTACAGCATCCAGGAAATGACGTAGACTGTTTCTACTGCATCATTTGCATTTTACATTCACTCTGTGGGCACATCTCCGCTAAATCTCATATAAACCATTTCTACAACCACCAAACACAACGAAAACAAGCCATGATTAAAAGAGCAGTTACGTAAATGCACACAGTCCACTAAACAAACAAAACTGAACCACAAATTCATCAGACCTCATGTAACCGGATAAAGAAAGGCTGGTTATCTTCCAGAGCTATCACCGATTCCAAACACCAAGCTTCACCGCGCTCTGACTAAAATTCACTGAAAGAGCCGCAAAAGAAGACCACAAAAACCACCACAGTTATCTAGAGAATCTAAAGAACAGCACAAATTCCAAAGCATGTAAAACACAAGAGCTGTGTCAAATGTTTCACTTGATTTATACGTTATTTATACCTCGAGCACCCTTTTTCTTTCTTAATCATTTTTTTTGTTTTTTTTCTCCTAATGTATTCCTTTTTTGTTTACCGACTTGTATTTGTATACATGAGTTGTAAAAGATACTGCAAGCTGTGACATTTTCCTGCCCTTTCTATAACTGCATTATTATGTATATTTGTTGTTTAGTTGTTCAACTTAAAAAAGTAAAAAAAGAAAAAAATATTGGCTCAAAAAGTATTTTTAGGCCTGTTAATAAAATTAAATAATTTCTGCTGTTTAATACCTAAAAAATTCAACTGACATGGTGCTCAATGTGTGCAAAATTGGGCCTTTTTCTTCAACGTCTGGATATTTATGTGTTGGCAGTGCTGTAATTTTTCACGGTTTCACTTTAGAAACATAAAACTTTGCACAGATGATGTTTATACTGAATTCGGGAATTAAAGGTCTGCAGCTCAGACACAAGCATTTCACTACATGTTGTACCCTGTATGATTGTGTATGTGACAAATAAAGGTTGTTTGTTTCTTTGTTTGTTGTGAAATGTGAACTGAAGCATGTTTTTAAAAGGGTTATATGTTAAAAAAATAAATAAAAAAATTTGGCGGGAATAAAATCTACTCACTTTTCTGTGTTCCAGTCTCAGTAACTTTGACACAGTAATATCTGCTGCAATATTTACACCTCTGATGACATTTCACAAGTGTTAGCTTTCTTTTGATACCACGATTGTATACACAGAGTTTGTAATTGCACTCAATTAATTTGGGGCATTTCATTTTCGAGCAGGAAGCTCAGAAAACCCTTTGGGGCTCAGGTTAAAGAACTGGACCACTACAGGTTTTAGAAAACCCATCCAGAATAATTTGTCCATCTGGGCCCATATAGGGACATCAAAGGTCAAAACTTCTGTTGCCCTGTGGAGGTTAAGCGTGGGTTTGCCCTGCTCACACACTCCCGCCCACAACTACCCACTGTGAGCCCATGCAAGTAATAACGTTTTGGCACATTACTTATGATAAGAAGCCACCATGAGGGAAATACAGTTGTGGAGAAGATGAAACCAAAGCACCTGTTTGATTACACTGTCAGAAATATGAGGCTGGGAGGAGGCGACTGATGCAAAGCCCCAGGGAAAAGGAAAGTTAACGATTTTTTCATTCCAAAAAATCATTTATACAGTTCAGTGGTCTACAGACAGACTGAAGAGAGAAACAAAGCTAGTATCGATCTGATACCAATACCAGTGCTGGTTTGTCAATATTATACAGTGGCTTGCGAAAGTATTCGGCCCCCTTGAACTTTTCCACATTTTGTCACATTACAGCCACAAACATGAATCAATTTTATTGGAATTCCACGTGAAAGACCAATACAGAGTGGTGCACACGTGAGAAGTGGAACGAAAATCATACATGATTCCAAACATTTTTTACAAATAAATAACTGAAATGTGGGGTGTGCGTAATTATTCAGCCCCCTGAGTCAATACTTTGTAGAACCACCTTTTGCTGCAATTACAGCTGCCAGTCTTTTAGGGTATGTCTCTACCAGCTTTGCACATCTAGAGACTGAAATTCTTGCCCATTCTTCTTTGCAAAACAGCTCCAGCCCAGTCAGATTAGATGGACAGCGTTTGTGAACAGCAGTTTTCAGCAGGTTTGTGGCTCAGCTGCAGGGGAGGGGTGAAGCAGTGGGTTTCGGGCAGAATGTTTCCAGGCATGTAGTCTTGGAACATCTCCAGATGGATCGTGGATAAGGCCAGGGCCATAGGCACCGTTCATGCAATCCATGTAGAACTGCAAGGGACTTCCTGTTGACAGACAGAAAAAGAGCGGTTAGTGACTTCCTTCCAAACTATTTTCTCCATGCACTTCATTCCCACGCATTTCTCCTGACCATATGCAGATACCTGGGATGTGGGTGCCATCGTATTTGATATCCATCTCATGCAGACCGGCCTCTGTGGGAGCGTACTTGTCAGCAACTGTGCCATCGTTGTTGTCTGTGATGTCAAGCTTAGCAACTTTGCCTGATGCCATTCGGACCTCACCTAAAGCAGAGGACAAAAACAATGACACACACACATCATTATGCTCAAACTATCTGTTTATTAAGTAGACTTGTTACCTGTGACCTCTCCTTTCTGGATGGTGAATGGAATCACCAGGTCAAATGGTCTCAGACTTGCCACATCCAGCCAGATCATTCCCATTGGTCGGTCTGTTGCCTGAGAGACACGCAAGTGCACACGTCAGATCACAGGTTGTTAAGAGATTGTGGCAACAGTTCTGGTTACAGCGACAACATGTCACAGACTAAATGAACACAGGAAATTAATACAGGACCTGTAACATCAGAAGGCTGTGGCTTCTTAACATTATGCAGCTCTGCTGAACTGTCCATGTGTTTCAGGCATCCCGTTTTTGACATGGAGAGAGAGAAATGAGAGAACGCACCCTCTCAGTGATGAAACACCTGCAATGAGAGACAGCAGACAATGATGCAGTCTGATGAAAGGAGACCATGTGTGCTATAGATGACAAAGGGACAACAGGGAGAAGCTGAACAAAAACTGAAGCTGAGAAGGCCGAGAGACCGGAGGCTGAGGTTTTAGATACCCAGGGCTGTTGGGGCATTTGGCTCTGTTGCATGAGCTGGTCTGACGGAGCTCCTTCCAGTACTTGGAGGGTGTAGGCAGGGATGATGGAGGGAATTGAGAGAGGGAAAAAGATAAGGCATTGGAGCGGATTAAAACGGCGTCAAAGTGATATAGCGAAACGGCTGCAGCCATCAGGACCAATCACAAAGCCTCTGTAGGGGAATGGATCTGTGCTCCAGGGCACTCGTAAATCCTGTAACCTCAGCAGTTACTGTACTGAGGAGCAACGTAAACACTCTTCATTATCAAGTTCGACTTGTAATGCGCGCCATTTCTACATCAACTGCCTATTCATCTGAAAATGTGTTCTTATACAGACCCCACTCCTTTATACCGTCTTACTGACACTCCACTGAGAAATGAGAACTTTCCTTAAATGCACTTTAAAAGTACTTCATCACTACTAAATGGCTGAAAAATAAAAACAATTAAAAATGAAGCCAGTACAGCTGTGACAAACAATGTGATTCCTCCAAGAGTCATTCTCATATAAGCTCCCATGTCCACCTTTACAGCAGGAAAAAAAAGCTGTTTTGGACAGCATGGGCAGTTTTTCACAGCAACACAACATATGTGACTTTATTGGCTTTAACAAAGATATTCAATCAGGGCTTTGGCATCTGGGACTGCTTATGCATTTACTTCAGTCAGTGGCATCTGTCACTCTTATTAGCACTCACTTAAATTGCTTATGTAGAATTTGAGAAAAGCTTATCTTGGGTCTTGCCCACGTCCTATCTACTCGAGTTATCTCGCCCATAGGTGCTTCATGTCGTTGACTTGACGCAGCTTAAGACTCATCATAAGACACTACTGCTTCTCTAACTCGAGGGTCATTCTTGACAACTGTACTCTGCCTGTTTGCGATTGTTTTGACTGAGACTGAAAACTCAGTTTTATTCATGAAAGTTGCCAAAACAGCATGTAGGCACGTAGGATTAAATGCAGCTCACTCACTGCGACTTGGAATGGACTGCTAGGGATGTGCTCCCCTCCAAAGCGAACGCAGATCACATACTCACCAGGCTGTGGCGCTTGAGAAGTGGATGTAGCTGTGGGTAATGAGAAAAGATGAAAAGAACAATTGATAACTTTTTCGTTACGTCCGATCTGTGTGAAGTTCATAGCCAGTGCTCTGACACAGAGCCATCAACCTCTGAACGCTTAAAAAGCACCAGTGTATCCAGAAAACACATTACATGTGGTGATAAATGCCCTGCCCAAGTGCCCCCTCTCCCCACTGCCTTTCAGCGGCAGGCAGCAGCAAACAGATTGTCAGAGGAGGCCCAGATGATGATCAAGTTTAACATTGTCTACAATATTGCCAAAGAGTGCCAAAGCACTTTAAGCACAAGCACTATTTCAGTAACTTATCTTTCCTGTAGAACTGTGCTCCAAATAAAGAACTTTGTGTCGACAAGCTTGTTAGTTCATCATTTACAAATCAATATTGTCTGTATGACAGCAATTAAAATAAAGTGAAACATGTAAAACAGTGGGGTTAAGCGATGCGATGAAAAATTTGGGTGCACCTAACTTTTGTGCTGGTGCACCTAAGAAAAAAAGTTAATCCATACAATCTTAGTAATATTTATCACTAGTTTTAAATGTTAAAATTCAAATATTCAAGCAAGTCAATATTCAAGAAAATGCACGTAAAATAAATTAATATTAGTTGTAGTTGGCTTTAAACTTTGGGGTACCGCCTCTCTACTCATTGGCTCCTTTCCCTCCAACAGCACGGTATCCACCAGATTTGGTTCATACCTGAGATATTACAGATTATAAAGTCACATCTACCTTTTTATGCAATTCCCTTCTCACATATACATTGAAACAGAGAAGGTAGGACTGACTAACAACCACAAGAGCTTTCTGAGACTGATTATATACTGATTTTGAGTATAAACACTAGCAAAATGCAAGTTTTGCTGCAGCAGATGTCATTGACTGCTTCAGGGCTTGCTCCCAGCAGCTGGACGGTGTCCCGGAGTAAAGAACTACATATCTAGCTGTTGTGACAGTATCTCCAGTGACAGGTCAGTTCATGTCTACATACTCACTGGCTAAGTTATGGTAGTGAAGGCTCACTTACTCTGTCTTCCACTACTCTCAGACACTGTGTCATATTTTCAGAGGAGCCCAACAAACCACAGATCACTGAGCTGTCCTAACAAATCTCCAGCAATGATGCAACACGTAGGAAGACTGAGTTATAAAGACATGGCAATATTTCAACAAGGTCTTGAATTATGAGGCCCCGTCATATCTTAAACACATTAAGGTACCACATCACCCCGGTACAGCTCTTCACTCTCAGACTAGCTCTTTCTAAAAGTAGAATGGGAGGCAGAGCCTTCAGCTTTCAGGGCTCTGCTCTGAACCAGCTCCCAGTTTGGATTCAGGAGACAGACACCCTCTGTACTTTCAACATTACACTTACAACTTTCCTATTTGATAAAGCATATAGTCAGCCTTGGATCAGGTGACCCTGAACCCTCCCTTAGTTACACTGCAGTAAACCTCTTGTGTGGTTACTTATAGTTACCATTTATGTCTTTATAGTGAGGGTTAATAGTTACTTCCCAACCATTTATTCGTCTTCTATCACTTATTCATCTTCGAGAATGGAGATGTGCATGGCCCGGCAGTCCCTCTGCAAATCTCAACTCTTTGTTACTGTCAAGAGATTTACTCTAAAGACACTTCTTCAGCTAAGAGTCTAAGGGTAGAAACACACAGACGCTGTGGTTTTCACTTGTATACAAGGGCGGTCACAGAACGCTCACACCAGAGTGGGGGCCCTGTGATGCGTGCTCTGTTCTTGCACTTGTCTTTATTTATATACAAAAGTAATACAACAGTGAATACGTCTATTCATAGGTAGAGGAAAGTTAGTGTGTAGGGAGTGAAGATAAGAGTGGTTTAGGTGTATGCGTGTGTGTTGTGAGATTCAGAAGGACGCAGCCTCTCTTCTTGTTAGGGAGCGTCAGATAAGAGTGTCCAGCTCTTCTCTTCCTGCTTGTTCAGCTATTATCGCTGTGAGAAAGAATTTATAAAACAGTCTTGTAGTGGACAACAGTCTAAGTCATCAAAAGGTCAACATACAGTATTCTATCATATGCAAACTTATATCATTAAAAGCTTATACTGACTACTAAGTACAATTTTCCATTGACATTCCCTCCTGTTGTCAGTATAACTTTCAAGTGAGATATCAGTATGTAACATCTTGTTGTACAGTTTCTATCACACCATCATTAATCACACAAAGTCTTCATGTTCCAACAGGTCGGAGTCATCATCATCATCATCATTTGTCACGGCTATGTATGCAGCAACAGTGGAAACAATTATACGGTTAATCATGAGTTTTAGACATGGCAGTATACATGTTACAAAGACACAAAATAAAAGTAAGAATACAAAAAGGGATAAATAGAATAAATAAGAATAAGAATACAAAGGAATTGCAAGTATTTCAAGTATTTCAAGTATTGAAGTCTATTGCACCGTTGGTTTTTAACAAAAAGTATTACACAGTGAAAAGGGAGTAGTAGTCTTTTTAGCAGTCACTTGTATTATTTACATAGGCCTGATTTTGGGCCTGCTGGATCTGTCTCAAGGCGTTCAGGGCGTCAGTCATGTTTGATGAGTGTACATTGTCTGATGTGTGTGTGTGTCATTTCTCACTCAATCAACAAGTGCACGTCTGTTCAGGTGTGTGTTTCTCTTCATTCTGAGTCAGTGTGTGTAGATGTGTATGTTAGTGTATGTTGGCGTGTTTATCACTTTCCTGTTCTGGTGTTTTGGGTAAACCACGGCCTGAAGCGTGTCCTGGGGTCCTGCCCTCCTCCTTTTCAGTCCGGTTGCGACCATTGCTGCTGCTGCTGCTCAAAGTTCAGTCTGTCCTGGTTTTGGCCCCAATTGGGGCAGTCCTTTCTTCTTCTGTGTTTGTCCATTCTGAGGTGCCTTTTGACCTCAGTTGCTCCTCCTGTCTCTGGCACGCCCTTTCTTCTGCTGCCCGATCATCCGTGTTGGTCCGTCACTGTCCTGTACAGTGTTAATGCAGAGTTATCAAGGTCAGCATTCTTTTGCTCGGCCTTACTTTTCATTCGGGCTTAATGGGCGTCTCGTCACAGCTCTGTCAGCTGAAGCTGTCTGGAAATCTTCCCCGTGTAGTGAAACGGGCCTTGGATTTAACGCTCTCCGTCTCTGCTGCATGAGATCGCTTTCCTGTAGCACTGTTGACATTTTTAGATTGTTGTTATGGGTCCAGCTGCTGCAGCATTTGGTCAGGGTCAGGGTCAGAGATGGTAGAGGGGAGAGCAGGAGTCCAGGTCAGCTTCGGCTTTCAGGACCGGCAAAGCAGCCTGTAATTAAACATAAAGAGAAAAAACAAAAACAAAACAAAAACAGACGAACAGGAAAATGATGTTGTATTGGCTGTGTTATTCAGAGAGGGGAGAAACACCGGGCCAGGCCCTGTGTCAGCCTTCTCTCCCCTTTTTTGTTTTTCCTCACAATATAATCAACTCATAACCCACCAAGTTGACAGGACAACACAGGTAGATATTAAAATTCGTAAGATCACGTTTAAAAGCACAAAAAAGGAATTTTCCTTCCTTCAGTAATCACTTGTATGATTCAATCAGCAGAAAACATCTCACAATTTGACTCTTAACCACTAAATTTGTTGTTTCATCACTGGTTGGTCATACCAGTCTCGTTCTTTTTGAAGTTGTTGTCCTGCAACCCAGAGAGTTTATTTGTTAGTAGTGGATAAACTTCAGCATTTGATAACAAAACTATTAAGTTTCCCTGTTTTAACACTAATGAGGGATATAGGCGCATGTATAGTGTGTGCTGTAGTGTAAGCTGTTCTTCATTGCATGTATGTGTGTTAGTAGCTTGCAAGCAGGGCCTCTGGGCCTGTCTCACCCAAAAGAGCATTTTCTCAACAGTTGCCTTTCTCTCACGTGTGTTAAGAAAGGCAAATGTGCTTGTAGCAGTTGTGAGATTATTATGCTGTTATATATTACATTATACCTGTAATCAAAATGAGTGAATCATGATACTGCTGTAGGCCACATCACACTTCTGAGTTAAAAGAATGTGAAAATCATTAGATTTATTAGATAGGTTTGTATTATCCTATGCTGCTGATTTATTGTGAGTGAGTTACACTGTTTCATGACATTTCATACTGCCGAGTTATGAAAAGAATATTGTATTCAGAGAGTAGGGGCCTCTCTCTTTTTTTTTTTTTTTTTTTTTTTTGTGATAGTAAAGAGCCACGGGAGCGTCACCCCCACCTTTGGTGGAGGCAGAAAAACAGGGAGCCAAGGTCATAACTCAGGCTCACTAAGAGTTAGAAAGAATATGAATGCTTAGTTTGTGGCTGTGGCGCATTTTGTATGGCTTCTTTTCTTTGTTTAGTAGCTTTCTGCCTTCACCTGAGGGTGTGCCCTAAGCATGTGACTTCAGGTCTCCATAATTGGAGTTTATTTAAAGATAAATAAAATGATTTCATATATTGCTCGCAGATCATGCATTAGACGGTATGTTGCAGTATTAGCCTGCTTCAACACTTAAGCAAAACATCACTCTTTGTTTTATTATTATTATTATTATTATTATTATAAATTCTCCTTTCTCAAAAACAGAAAATGAAATTGTAGTTGTTCTTGGTTGAGAAACACAAAACCTCCCTTTTCCCCCTTTTTTTTCAAAACAAGAAACTAAGTTTTAACTTTTCTGGCTTGTCACCTAAAACAAAACAGACAACCCAGCTCTCAGCTGGCTCTGAACAGAAGTTACAGTACTCATCACTCAAGCAACATTTCAAAAAACAAAAGAAACAAAAACAAAACTCAGCACACTGCACAGAGAACAACAACAATACACAACTGAAGATGTTGTTCTTGTTTGTTCTCCTTGAATTTTAGAATAAAGTTATTACATCTGCATTAGTAAATCATATGCCTAATCATTATGTGTCACTGTGATCCACAAGTATGATCACAAATTTAGTCATTTTTCAACCCAACAAACAAAAAACAAAACAAAACAAAAACAAGTTACTGATGGCTTGAACGCTTTACACACGAGTCAGGATGCAAAAAGGCTGCTGCCAAAGACAAATCAGAAGCGTGAGGGAAAAAAAAACAAAAAAAACTGAGCCCACAGACGGCTTCATTTTGAGCTTTAATAGCAGTTTCCCTCCCTCTGATGTGTTCTTATGTAGCTCCTGCTCTAAAAATGTGTAACCTGCTCATCAGCTTAGCAGTGACCATGTATTTAATTCAGCTTCTCAATTGTGCAGCTTTAGCTGTTGTATAGAGGGTTAGCTTGTTAGTGTTAGTATAGGTGTGCTCTATATTTCAGCAATGTCTCATCTAGGATGACAGGTTTTCAAGCAGGTCAAGTGCCTCTATGCACTTAATTAGTTTAGATATTTTCTTTATCTCATATGTCATTATACTGAATTTGAGCAAACCTTAAGCTTGATGCAGACTACTTTTAACAATTATCCACCTCACATCATAGCTAACTGAGGTGCCTCTTCATATTAATATTATGTTATTATTAATGTTATTATCTTTTTATATAACAGCAATAGTATATTACAATATTTATTTTGCATCCATCAAGGGATGGGGGTGATCTGCAGTTTCACCCCGTCCCAAGCTGGAGACATTTTCCTTTTCACACACTTTCCTTGGCTGAACAATGACAAAACCTTAATATACCTTATGCATCTCTCTATTTCATTTAATATGTGTTTGTGTGAGTTATGTATTTTCATGCAGTCTATCCATTCTAGGCACGGTCGTCCTGCCAACTATATTTCATTGTTAATACCAGTTTACAGGTTGTTATCCTTGCTTTTATCAATTTGAATACATTACAGTTGTTTTATTTAACTTTATTCCTCTTGCATTTATATGTATTCAGTTGGGTCTGTTTCCAGCCCTTTTTAAACTTATACTTGGATCTCTAATTTTACTTGGTGAGGGATTATTATGTTCTTCCTAATCTGAACTGCTTCTTTGTTTCTTACAGTCACGTGCAAAATGTCCCTCTTTTCCACACCTCCAGCATGCAGTATTAAAGTCACTGTTTGGTGTGTGTCTAAACCTGTCTCTACCCCTGCTCCTGCCCTACGCATTCCTCTCCCTCTCTTTTGGCCTCTGAAACCTCTCCTGTAGCCTCCACTGAAAGCTGTGAGAACAGTGTCAGCGTCGAGGGCAAAAACTGAGACCTTCTCTTTCTTTTTCACCACTGTCTGTGCATGGTTAGCATATTGAAACGCCTCATCTGCTGTGCCCGTATCTTGCGTTACCCAATTCTTTTCTACATGAGACCTAATGGGTGGTAGTAATCCTTCAATGAAAGTGCGTTTAAATAGATTTTTATTTTCCTCTTCTTTTTCTTATTTTCAGTTCTCCTTTCAGCTTCAGTTTCCCATGCTTGGAAAAGTTTATATTCTTCTTCACGTTTTAATTTCTTCTTTGGGTCTTTTGTTAATGTAATTTCTTGTTTCAGGACAGCTTTCAACTGGGTAACAGCTGAGGGATTGCATTACCCTTCCCAGCTGTGGTTTTTAGCTTTTTGTGGATTTCTCCACCTATTTGCACTTATTCTACCTGCTCCGGTTTGTTGCTTTTCTAAACATTCCTCATCAGGTGTTAATTTTGCTTGTTTATCCTATTGTCAAAGATTTTGCTGGGCTGTCACTGGCACGCTTGACTTCAGAGTGGTTGCTGATACGCCTTCTACTTCACTTCTAAAAATGAAGGGGTATCAGTTTTACGAGATAAAACTCAACGTTCTCATTTGTCACCAGTACGTGAGCCTCAGCAAAGAAAACAAATAAAATAGAAGTAGTTCAGCAGCGTATTGTGCTGTAAAATCAACTTACTTCCAGACACATACACACACATAGACATTTGCGCGCTTTTACTAATTCGGTTCCTTATGGCGATTCCTAACCTATTTTATTGTCGGTTCATTAAGGCGATTCCTAACCTATTTTATTTGTCGGTTCATTAAGGCGATTCCTAACCTATTTTATTTGTCGGTTCATTAAGGCGATTCCTAACCTATTTTATTTGTCGGTTCATTATGGCGATTCCTAACCAAAGTAGTGTTTCTCACCTCTCAGACGTCTCACTGGTGATTCGGATCGTCAGACTGAATCCCGCCGCCGTGGACCAGACTAAAAACACCGGCCTGGACCCGAATTCACACGTTCCAGGGCTTTCGGCCTCGTCTAAGAGGGCTGTGCACAGACTTCGGTGCTGGCTCCACGGCGTCAGGAAACAGTATGCCAGATCCTGGAACAGAGTCACAGATAACAGTTCTGATGTTTCTGCCCCGGCTACGAAGGACCAAAATAAATGTCAAGAGATTTACTCTAAAGACACTTCTTCAGCTAAGAGTCTAAGGGTAGAAACACACACAGACGCTGTGGTTTTCACTTGTATACAAGGGCGGTCACAGAACGCTCACACCAGAGTGGGGGCCCTGTGATGCGCGCTCTGTTCTTGCACTTGTCTTTATTTATATACAAAAATAATACAACAGTGAATACGTCTATTCATAGGCAGAGGAAAGTTAGTGCGTAGGGAGTGAAGATAAGAGTGGTTCAGGTGTATGCATGTGTGTTGTGGGATACAGAAAGACGCGGCCTCTCTTCTCGTTAGGGAGCGTCAGATAAGAGTGTCCAGCTCTCCTCTTCCTGCTTGTTCAGCTATTATCGCTGTGAGAAAGAATTTATAAAACAGTCTTGTAGTGGACAACAGTCTAAGTCATCAAAAGGTCAACATACAGTATTCTATCATATGCAAACTTAAATCATTAAAAGCTTATACTGACTACTAAGTACAATTTTCCATTGACAGACCCCTAAAAAACAGGACATAGAACATACATTACACAGTTGTATCTCTAAATATAATCATAAGCCCATATAACCTTCAAAATGAGACCAGTCTACTGTAATTTAGGTTTTACACAGTTCAGCTGGCAGCTGGCAGAGTTCCCTTTATTCCCTTCATAAAGTTACTCACACAAGTTTGGGCCCTGATTTGATCTGAATTCTGCAATAATCTACACTATTGGACAGACGAGCCAAAAGATCAGATCACCTTCTTTGAATAAAGCTGTGGTGATAACGGGGAGGAAGAAACAAGCACCAGCACAAGCTGGTCTTTGCCAACAGCTATCTCTGCCAGAACAGAGACCAAAGAAAATACACTGACACCTCTGATCTGCTCGAAAAGCTTAGATTCATTTAAAAAAAATAATAAAAACATCAATATACTGGCAACCGTACAAGGTGGGGGGAAAGCCATCGTAAAAACATTCATGCTTAGACAAACATCCATCCGTCCATCCATTCGCTTCCGCTTATCCTTTTCAGGGGCGCTGGAGCCTATCCCAGCTGTCATAGGGCGAGAGGCGGGGTACACCCTGGACAGGTCGCCAGTCTGTCGCAGGGCTAACACACAGGGACAGACAACCATTCACACCTAGTGACAATTTGGATTATCCAATTAACCTATCCCCACAAGCTGCATGTCTTCGGATGGTGGGAGGAAGCCGGAGTACCCGGAGGGAACCCACGCAAACACGGGGAGAACATGCAAACTCCACACAGAAAGACCCCGGCCTGATGGTGGAATTGAACTCAGGACTTTCTTGCTGTGCGGCAACAGTGCTAACCACCGTGCCACTGTGCTGCCTGACAAACACTTAAAGCAAAGTTCAAATGACAGCTCAAAAGGACCTGTTTACATTCGCGTACCAACTACAACCCTGTTTTTCATGTTTTCTTGTTTTTAAATCCTTGCCATTGTGATTTGAATTTTGATCTTGTCAATTTCGTCAAACATTTTCATAAAAGTGTTATGAAGAGTTGTTCCATGTAGTATGACGGAAAACATTCAGACCGTATTATAGACCAATAAACTAAATAAACGGACTGTTTTTTGTTAGCACTCTCTGACTTTGTGAGGCAGTACAGGTATTCTTACCACTGCGGCTGAGTCCTGGTCCCTCTGCCTTGAGAAGGATCCACTTTGACCCTGAAGGATGTCATTGGAATAGCCTAAACGCAAACAGCCTTTGTCCTGATGGCAGAGGACAAA
>NW_020329204.1:0-20701 GCF_001858045.2 Oreochromis niloticus | reverse complement strand
AACTTGTTCTGAACAGTAAGGCATGTGTATCTGTAGGTTTGAAAAAGACTTAACATCTAATTTGTGGTCATTTGGAAATTTGGGCCTTAAATGTAGTTGTGTCTAAAAATCAATGAGGATTTATTAATGGTGATTTCAGTTTGATGGAAGCATTATGGTCATTAAATTGTCATTATTAACATTAATATGAATTATCAGTGTAAATATGCTTTTGCGAATGTCTCCTGTTGTCAGATATCCTGTTTGGATCGTCCACTTTGACTCTTCACAACGTATGTTATATTCTGTTAAATATTTAACCTGTGAGTAAAGGAAACTGATACTCACACTGAGTAAAGCGCCAACAACAGTGATGTTGTTGCACCAGAGTCATGTCTAAAGTTCTGTTCAGTGTTTCTGGTTATTGGGAGCAGAGTGTTTCCCCTACTTAAAGCAACGTGATCAGCAAGTACAGAATCAAACAGGTTTTTAATCACTGTACTAAAGGCACAGATGGGATTGAACCCATGAGCTTTGGCAGACGAGACCAATGCCTTGCCACTTGGCCACTATGCCACACAGGCTGAGCTTTGTCCATACCGTAACATCATATTCCTCTTGAATTGTTCAATTAAATGAATTGATGAACAGTTTGTCATCTTAGTTGGTTTGAGTGCTCAAAGTAGAGAATCACTGCATAAGAATCAGTCCATTCAAAAGCAACATTCTCCAATATTCCAAAAACCAGAGAAAGATTGCCAAATGCGAACATCATTCCAAGGAAAGCATGAAAAAATGTTGCAAGCTTGTAAAGTGTTGCCACATTTATAGTGCATCTGGTCAACACCGGCATTATTCTGTTAGAATTACTATCACCCAGTTTCAGCCAAGCTTTAGCAGTGACATTTCACTCCAATGCTCCACAAACCATCATGGTGGTGTTAAATCATAAACAGTATATAACGCTCTATACTCAATAAGCAATGGTGTTTTGTAAAACTTGAGTGGACTGTTATTTTATGTTGTGTATAATTTCTGACATTATGCAGATGTACTCTTATAAGGCTGTGGAACCTGCAGTCAGGTGAAACTGAAGAAGTCACTTTGATGAGTGAAAAAGATGCCCAGACAGACTTTCGGGAGAACATTGCTCCTGGACGACTGTTGTTTCTTACAGCTAGTGTCTAGTACAGAAAGGGACTTTTTGTTTCCCTTGTCAGTTGTATTAAAGGTATAGATGGGTATTGAATCCAAGATCTTCAGTTTACAACACTAACACCTTGCCACTTGGCCACCAGGCCACACTGTAGAACCCCAGCACCGCCATCAGGCCAAACTTTTATTGTAGAATAAATGTATCTTGGAAGTTTGCATTCAAATCTTTTCAAGATACTGACACCCTATTGGTTTTTGGTGATGACAGATTTAGTGAATCTTCAAAATCTTTCATCCAATTGTTTTCTAATTTTGGGTGCACGTCTGTGCCCTTTAGAATGAGTCATGTTGATTTTTGTGACCCTAGACATCCCTTTCACTCACCCTTCGTCTTTCCTTATCCAGGCTTGGACCGGCCACGGCAGAGTGAAGAAGGGTTTTCTTCTGCTTTATTTTTGTGTGAGTCTTTATGTACTTGTTCTTTTGTTTGTTTGTTTGTTTGTTTGTTTTGGGGGGGGGGGGGTGTACATATTTGTGAAACAGAAAATAATGACATTGCTCAAATAATCAGAACATGGAACAGTTGTTGTCCAACAGTCAAGTTTCTTGTCTGCACAAGTGTACACATGGATGAGTGTGTGCATACTCATGCACGCACACACCCACACACACATTTCTTGCACTGTGACAGGTCATGCTCGTCTTACAATCATATAGCACCACCACCCTCACCCTCCAAGCCTGGTTTCTTCCTGTTAAAGGGGAGTTTTCCTTTCCACTATCACAAGTGCTTGCTCAAAGAGCGTCATATGATTATTGTTGGGTTTTTGGTTTGTTTGTTTTTTATTGTTACTGTAGGGTCTTTGCCTTACACATAAAGCAGCTTGAGGTGATTGTTACTGTGATTTGGTGCTATAATATACATATACATTCTGTTTGTTTACATTGTACAGTGTGCCAACTTTTTGTAATTAGTAACATAGTTATTGCCCTTATTGAGCTATAATACAAAACAACTAAAGCTTTAAAATAAGTGTCAGTGAGCTGAAAAACAATATTTATACCCAAACATAGTACAGCAGAATCTAGTATAACATGGAAACACCTACCTGAAACACAGACTTTATGTATTTAAGTACTTAGTAAATGTTCCCACTACTATCTGCACTCACTTCCGAAGATATTTAGACTAATGAGAGAACTCTGAGCTCCTCCGCTTCATGTGAGATTCACTTTCCACTGTTTCTTTTCTTTCTTTCTTTTTTAAATCCCTCTCCATTGCATTAATGTCTTGAAATACCAGGAAACCAAGCATCTGCATCTGGAGACTTTTGACTCAAAGGCAATAAAAACCAAAACAAATGTAAAAAAAAAAACCAATAACAAAAAAAATGAATACAGGAAAATTACATTTTCACAAATGTCAAACATTTTTTAATTAAAATTCCTCTTTTTTTCCTACTAAAAAGTTGTAAAAATGAGTCCAAGGGCATGATGCCGTAGCAGAGGATGTACTTCCTGAGGCAGCTGAAGAAATTCAACCTGCCAACACGGATGATGATGCAGTTCTACACTGCAATCATCGACTCCATCCTCACCTCCTCCATCACCGTGTGGTACGCTGGAGCCACTATCAGGGACAACAGAGACTTCAGCGTGTTGTGCGCTCTGCTGAGAAGGTGATTGGCTGCAAACTCCCATCTCTGCAGGACCTGTACACCTCCAGGACACTGGGGCGTGCAGCTCGGATCACAGCTGACCCTTCTCACCCTGGACACAGTCTGTTTGACCTGCTCCCCTCAGGCAGGAGGCTCCGGTCCATTCGCACCAGAACCTCTCGCCATAAGAACAGTTTCCATAGAAGCATAGATGCATCTGAACATGTGTAGAGAATGACCGTGCCCCCAAATTGCCAAATTGGTGTCTTAACACCAAGTTTGTTTTTTGTCTGTTTGGGAGCTGACACAGTCTCAATGGAGATGGGTTTTTGGGGGGGTAGCAGGAGGAGAGAAGCTGCAGAGAGGCGTGTAAGACTGCAACTCTCCTTCCTGGTCCCAACTCTGGATAGTCATATTTTTGGGGGTTTAATAAATTGGTCCATATTTCTAGAAATGAGAGCTGCTCCATCCAAAGTGGGATGGATGCCGTCTCTCCTAACAAGACCAGGTTTCCTCCAGAAGGTTTGCCAATTATCTATGAAGCCCACATCGTTTTTCGGATTCTAAACTGACCGCAGGTGTGAATGTGAGTGTGGATGATTGTCTTTCTATGTTAACCCTGGACAGTTTAACTTGTACCCCTCACTTCATGGTAGCGCAATAAGTGGGAGAACACCTATTCCGACACCCATATCTTAGATTAAGCTAATAGTATTAGTGCGCTGTTATCAAAGGTTACCTGGATTATAGGTATATTCAAAACTTTACATAGAAGAGATAAGAGTGCGTGCGTATATGCTCACTTCTGACGATGATAATATGATAAGGTGTTATCTCATCTGTACTTGAAAGTACTTCAAACACCACATGCACATGCAATGTTATCTGTGTGTCTAACGATCTATAAGTGAGCAAAGACAGTGTTATAAATATTTTGAGTCATTTCTATGCCTTGAAAGTACTTACTCAGTACTTACTCAGCGCACACACAGATATTATATTCAAAATCATAACGGTCACGCCTTCGATTTCTTACCGCTACTTTTCGTACAGCATCCAGGAAATGACGTAGACTGTTTCTACTGCATCATTTGCATTTTACATTCACTCTGTGGGCACATCTCCGCTAAAATCTCATATAAACCATTTCTACAACCACCAAACACAACGAAAACAAGCCATGATTAAAAGAGCAGTTACGTAAATGCACACAAGTCCACTAAACAAACAAAACTGAACCACAAATTCATCAGACCTCATGTAACCGGATAAAGAAAGGCTGGTTATCTTCCAGAGCTATCACCGATTCCAAACACCAAGCTTCACCGCGCTCTGACTAAAATTCACTGAAAGAGCCGCAAAAGAAGACCACAAAACCACCACAGTTATCTAGAGAATCTAAAGAACAGCACAAATTCCAAAGCATGTAAAACACAAGAGCTGTGTCAAATGTTTCACTTGATTTATACGTTATTTATACCTCGAGCACCCTTTTTTCTTTCTTAATCATTTTTTTTGTTTTTTTTCTCCTAATGTATTCCTTTTTTGTTTACCGACTTGTATTTGTATACATGAGTTGTAAAAGATACTGCAAGCTGTGACATTTTTCCTGCCCTTTCTATAACTGCATTATTATGTATATTTGTTGTTTAGTTGTTCAACTTAAAAAAGTAAAAAAAGAAAAAATATTGGCTCAAAAGTATTTTTAGGCCTGTTAATAAATTAAATAATTTCTGCTGTTTAATACCTAAAAAATTCAACTGACATGGTGCTCAATGTGTGCAAAATTGGGCCTTTTTCTTCAACGTCTGGATATTTATGTGTTGGCAGTGCTGTAATTTTTCACGGTTTCACTTTAGAAACATAAAACTTTGCACAGATGATGTTTATACTGAATTTCGGGAATTAAAGGTCTGCAGCTCAGACACAAGCATTTCACTACATGTTGTACCCTGTATGATTGTGTATGTGACAAATAAAGGTTGTTTGTTTCTTTGTTTGTTGTGAAATGTGAACTGAAGCATGTTTTTAAAAGGGTTATATGTTAAAAAATAAATAAAAAATTGGCGGGAATAAAATCTACTCACTTTTTCTGTGTTCCAGTCTCAGTAACTTTGACACAGTAATATCTGCTGCAATATTTACACCTCTGATGACATTTCACAAGTGTTAGCTTTCTTTGATACCACGATTGTATACACAGAGTTTGTAATTGCACTCAATTAATTTGGGGCATTTCATTTTCGAGCAGGAAGCTCAGAAAACCCTTTGGGGCTCAGGTTAAAGAACTGGACCACTACAGGTTTTAGAAAACCCATCCAGAATAATTTTGTCCATCTGGGCCCATATAGGGACATCAAAGGTCAAAACTTCTGTTGCCCTGTGGAGGTTAAGCGTGGGTTTGCCCTGCTCACACACTCCCGCCCACAACTACCCACTGTGAGCCCATGCAAGTAATAACGTTTTGGCACATTACTTATGATAAGAAGCCACCATGAGGGGAAATACAGTTGTGGAGAAGATGAAACCAAAGCACCTGTTTGATTACACTGTCAGAAATATGAGGCTGGGAGGAGGCGACTGATGCAAAGCCCCAGGGAAAAGGAAAGTTAACGATTTTTTCATTCCAAAAAATCATTTATACAGTTCAGTGGTCTACAGACAGACTGAAGAGAGAAACAAAGCTAGTATCGATCTGATACCAATACCAGTGCTGGTTTGTCAATATTATACAGTGGCTTGCGAAAGTATTCGGCCCCCTTGAACTTTTCCACATTTTGTCACATTACAGCCACAAACATGAATCAATTTTATTGGAATTCCACGTGAAAGACCAATACAGAGTGGTGCACACGTGAGAAGTGGAACGAAAATCATACATGATTCCAAACATTTTTTACAAATAAATAACTGAAATGTGGGGTGTGCGTAATTATTCAGCCCCTGAGTCAATACTTTGTAGAACCACCTTTTGCTGCAATTACAGCTGCCAGTCTTTTAGGGTATGTCTCTACCAGCTTTGCACATCTAGAGACTGAAATTCTTGCCCATTCTTCTTTGCAAAACAGCTCCAGCCCAGTCAGATTAGATGGACAGCGTTTGTGAACAGCAGTTTTCAGCAGGTTTGTGGCTCAGCTGCAGGGGAGGGGTGAAGCAGTGGGTTTCGGGCAGAATGTTTCCAGGCATGTAGTCTTGGAACATCTCCAGATGGATCGTGGATAAGGCCAGGGCCATAGGCACCGTTCATGCAATCCATGTAGAACTGCAAGGGACTTCCTGTTGACAGACAGAAAAGAGCGGTTAGTGACTTCCTTCCAAACTATTTTCTCCATGCACTTCATTCCCACGCATTTCTCCTGACCATATGCAGATACCTGGGATGTGGGTGCCATCGTATTTGATATCCATCTCATGCAGACCGGCCTCTGTGGGAGCGTACTTGTCAGCAACTGTGCCATCGTTGTTGTCTGTGATGTCAAGCTTAGCAACTTTGCCTGATGCCATTCGGACCTCACCTAAAGCAGAGGACAAAAACAATGACACACACACATCATTATGCTCAAACTATCTGTTTATTAAGTAGACTTGTTACCTGTGACCTCTCCTTTCTGGATGGTGAATGGAATCACCAGGTCAAATGGTCTCAGACTTGCCACATCCAGCCAGATCATTCCCATTGGTCGGTCTGTTGCCTGAGAGACACGCAAGTGCACACGTCAGATCACAGGTTGTTAAGAGATTGTGGCAACAGTTCTGGTTACAGCGACAACATGTCACAGACTAAATGAACACAGGAAATTAATACAGGACCTGTAACATCAGAAGGCTGTGGCTTCTTAACATTATGCAGCTCTGCTGAACTGTCCATGTGTTTCAGGCATCCCGTTTTTGACATGGAGAGAGAGAAATGAGAGAACGCACCCTCTCAGTGATGAAACACCTGCAATGAGAGACAGCAGACAATGATGCAGTCTGATGAAAGGAGACCATGTGTGCTATAGATGACAAAGGGACAACAGGGAGAAGCTGAACAAAAACTGAAGCTGAGAAGGCCGAGAGACCGGAGGCTGAGGTTTTAGATACCCAGGGCTGTTGGGGCATTTGGCTCTGTTGCATGAGCTGGTCTGACGGAGCTCCTTCCAGTACTTGGAGGGTGTAGGCAGGGATGATGGAGGGAATTGAGAGAGGGAAAAAGATAAGGCATTGGAGCGGATTAAAACGGCGTCAAAGTGATATAGCGAAACGGCTGCAGCCATCAGGACCAATCACAAAGCCTCTGTAGGGGAATGGATCTGTGCTCCAGGGCACTCGTAAATCCTGTAACCTCAGCAGTTACTGTACTGAGGAGCAACGTAAACACTCTTCATTATCAAGTTCGACTTGTAATGCGCGCCATTTCTACATCAACTGCCTATTCATCTGAAAATGTGTTCTTATACAGACCCCACTCCTTTATACCGTCTTACTGACACTCCACTGAGAAATGAGAACTTTCCTTAAATGCACTTTAAAAGTACTTCATCACTACTAAATGGCTGAAAAATAAAAACAATTAAAAATGAAGCCAGTACAGCTGTGACAAACAATGTGATTCCTCCAAGAGTCATTCTCATATAAGCTCCCATGTCCACCTTTACAGCAGGAAAAAAAAGCTGTTTTTGGACAGCATGGGCAGTTTTTCACAGCAACACAACATATGTGACTTTATTGGCTTTAACAAAGATATTCAATCAGGGCTTTGGCATCTGGGACTGCTTATGCATTTACTTCAGTCAGTGGCATCTGTCACTCTTATTAGCACTCACTTAAATTGCTTATGTAGAATTTGAGAAAAGCTTATCTTGGGTCTTGCCCACGTCCTATCTACTCGAGTTATCTCGCCCATAGGTGCTTCATGTCGTTGACTTGACGCAGCTTAAGACTCATCATAAGACACTACTGCTTCTCTAACTCGAGGGTCATTCTTGACAACTGTACTCTGCCTGTTTGCGATTGTTTTGACTGAGACTGAAAACTCAGTTTTATTCATGAAAGTTGCCAAAACAGCATGTAGGCACGTAGGATTAAATGCAGCTCACTCACTGCGACTTGGAATGGACTGCTAGGGATGTGCTCCCCTCCAAAGCGAACGCAGATCACATACTCACCAGGCTGTGGCGCTTGAGAAGTGGATGTAGCTGTGGGTAATGAGAAAAGATGAAAAGAACAATTGATAACTTTTTCGTTACGTCCGATCTGTGTGAAGTTCATAGCCAGTGCTCTGACACAGAGCCATCAACCTCTGAACGCTTAAAAAGCACCAGTGTATCCAGAAAACACATTACATGTGGTGATAAATGCCCTGCCCAAGTGCCCCCTCTCCCCACTGCCTTTCAGCGGCAGGCAGCAGCAAACAGATTGTCAGAGGAGGCCCAGATGATGATCAAGTTTAACATTGTCTACAATATTGCCAAAGAGTGCCAAAGCACTTTAAGCACAAGCACTATTTCAGTAACTTATCTTTCCTGTAGAACTGTGCTCCAAATAAAGAACTTTGTGTCGACAAGCTTGTTAGTTCATCATTTACAAATCAATATTGTCTGTATGACAGCAATTAAAATAAAGTGAAACATGTAAAACAGTGGGGTTAAGCGATGCGATGAAAAATTTGGGTGCACCTAACTTTTGTGCTGGTGCACCTAAGAAAAAAAGTTAATCCATACAATCTTAGTAATATTTATCACTAGTTTTAAATGTTAAAATTCAAATATTCAAGCAAGTCAATATTCAAGAAAATGCACGTAAAATAAATTAATATTAGTTGTAGTTGGCTTTAAACTTTGGGGTACCGCCTCTCTACTCATTGGCTCCTTTCCCTCCAACAGCACGGTATCCACCAGATTTGGTTCATACCTGAGATATTACAGATTATAAAGTCACATCTACCTTTTTATGCAATTCCCTTCTCACATATACATTGAAACAGAGAAGGTAGGACTGACTAACAACCACAAGAGCTTTCTGAGACTGATTATATACTGATTTTGAGTATAAACACTAGCAAAATGCAAGTTTTGCTGCAGCAGATGTCATTGACTGCTTCAGGGCTTGCTCCCAGCAGCTGGACGGTGTCCCGGAGTAAAGAACTACATATCTAGCTGTTGTGACAGTATCTCCAGTGACAGGTCAGTTCATGTCTACATACTCACTGGCTAAGTTATGGTAGTGAAGGCTCACTTACTCTGTCTTCCACTACTCTCAGACACTGTGTCATATTTTCAGAGGAGCCCAACAAACCACAGATCACTGAGCTGTCCTAACAAATCTCCAGCAATGATGCAACACGTAGGAAGACTGAGTTATAAAGACATGGCAATATTTCAACAAGGTCTTGAATTATGAGGCCCCGTCATATCTTAAACACATTAAGGTACCACATCACCCCGGTACAGCTCTTCACTCTCAGACTAGCTCTTTCTAAAAGTAGAATGGGAGGCAGAGCCTTCAGCTTTCAGGGCTCTGCTCTGAACCAGCTCCCAGTTTGGATTCAGGAGACAGACACCCTCTGTACTTTCAACATTACACTTACAACTTTCCTATTTGATAAAGCATATAGTCAGCCTTGGATCAGGTGACCCTGAACCCTCCCTTAGTTACACTGCAGTAAACCTCTTGTGTGGTTACTTATAGTTACCATTTATGTCTTTATAGTGAGGGTTAATAGTTACTTCCCAACCATTTATTCGTCTTCTATCACTTATTCATCTTCGAGAATGGAGATGTGCATGGCCCGGCAGTCCCTCTGCAAATCTCAACTCTTTGTTACTGTCAAGAGATTTACTCTAAAGACACTTCTTCAGCTAAGAGTCTAAGGGTAGAAACACACAGACGCTGTGGTTTTCACTTGTATACAAGGGCGGTCACAGAACGCTCACACCAGAGTGGGGGCCCTGTGATGCGTGCTCTGTTCTTGCACTTGTCTTTATTTATATACAAAAGTAATACAACAGTGAATACGTCTATTCATAGGTAGAGGAAAGTTAGTGTGTAGGGAGTGAAGATAAGAGTGGTTTAGGTGTATGCGTGTGTGTTGTGAGATTCAGAAGGACGCAGCCTCTCTTCTTGTTAGGGAGCGTCAGATAAGAGTGTCCAGCTCTTCTCTTCCTGCTTGTTCAGCTATTATCGCTGTGAGAAAGAATTTATAAAACAGTCTTGTAGTGGACAACAGTCTAAGTCATCAAAAGGTCAACATACAGTATTCTATCATATGCAAACTTATATCATTAAAAGCTTATACTGACTACTAAGTACAATTTTCCATTGACATTCCCTCCTGTTGTCAGTATAACTTTCAAGTGAGATATCAGTATGTAACATCTTGTTGTACAGTTTCTATCACACCATCATTAATCACACAAAGTCTTCATGTTCCAACAGGTCGGAGTCATCATCATCATCATCATTTGTCACGGCTATGTATGCAGCAACAGTGGAAACAATTATACGGTTAATCATGAGTTTTAGACATGGCAGTATACATGTTACAAAGACACAAAATAAAAGTAAGAATACAAAAAGGGATAAATAGAATAAATAAGAATAAGAATACAAAGGAATTGCAAGTATTTCAAGTATTTCAAGTATTGAAGTCTATTGCACCGTTGGTTTTTAACAAAAAGTATTACACAGTGAAAAGGGAGTAGTAGTCTTTTAGCAGTCACTTGTATTATTTACATAGGCCTGATTTTGGGCCTGCTGGATCTGTCTCAAGGCGTTCAGGGCGTCAGTCATGTTTGATGAGTGTACATTGTCTGATGTGTGTGTGTGTCATTTCTCACTCAATCAACAAGTGCACGTCTGTTCAGGTGTGTGTTTCTCTTCATTCTGAGTCAGTGTGTGTAGATGTGTATGTTAGTGTATGTTGGCGTGTTTATCACTTTCCTGTTCTGGTGTTTTGGGTAAACCACGGCCTGAAGCGTGTCCTGGGGTCCTGCCCTCCTCCTTTTCAGTCCGGTTGCGACCATTGCTGCTGCTGCTGCTCAAAGTTCAGTCTGTCCTGGTTTTGGCCCCAATTGGGGCAGTCCTTTCTTCTTCTGTGTTTTGTCCATTCTGAGGTGCCTTTTGACCTCAGTTGCTCCTCCTGTCTCTGGCACGCCCTTTCTTCTGCTGCCCGATCATCCGTGTTGGTCCGTCACTGTCCTGTACAGTGTTAATGCAGAGTTATCAAGGTCAGCATTCTTTTGCTCGGCCTTACTTTTCATTCGGGCTTAATGGGCGTCTCGTCACAGCTCTGTCAGCTGAAGCTGTCTGGAAATCTTCCCCGTGTAGTGAAACGGGCCTTGGATTTAACGCTCTCCGTCTCTGCTGCATGAGATCGCTTTCCTGTAGCACTGTTGACATTTTTAGATTGTTGTTATGGGTCCAGCTGCTGCAGCATTTGGTCAGGGTCAGGGTCAGAGATGGTAGAGGGAGAGCAGGAGTCCAGGTCAGCTTCGGCTTTCAGGACCGGCAAAGCAGCCTGTAATTAAACATAAAGAGAAAAAACAAAAACAAAACAAAAACAGACGAACAGGAAAATGATGTTGTATTGGCTGTGTTATTCAGAGAGGGGAGAAACACCGGGCCAGGCCCTGTGTCAGCCTTCTCTCCCCTTTTTTGTTTTTCCTCACAATATAATCAACTCATAACCCACCAAGTTGACAGGACAACACAGGTAGATATTAAAATTCGTAAGATCACGTTTAAAAGCACAAAAAGGAATTTCCTTCCTTCAGTAATCACTTGTATGATTCAATCAGCAGAAAACATCTCACAATTTGACTCTTAACCACTAAATTTGTTGTTTCATCACTGGTTGGTCATACCAGTCTCGTTCTTTTTGAAGTTGTTGTCCTGCAACCCAGAGAGTTTATTTGTTAGTAGTGGATAAACTTCAGCATTTGATAACAAAACTATTAAGTTTTCCCTGTTTTAACACTAATGAGGGATATAGGCGCATGTATAGTGTGTGCTGTAGTGTAAGCTGTTCTTCATTGCATGTATGTGTGTTAGTAGCTTGCAAGCAGGGCCTCTGGGCCTGTCTCACCCAAAAGAGCATTTTCTCAACAGTTGCCTTTCTCTCACGTGTGTTAAGAAAGGCAAATGTGCTTGTAGCAGTTGTGAGATTATTATGCTGTTATATATTACATTATACCTGTAATCAAAATGAGTGAATCATGATACTGCTGTAGGCCACATCACACTTCTGAGTTAAAAGAATGTGAAAATCATTAGATTTATTAGATAGGTTTGTATTATCCTATGCTGCTGATTTATTGTGAGTGAGTTACACTGTTTCATGACATTTCATACTGCCGAGTTATGAAAAGAATATTGTATTCAGAGAGTAGGGGCCTCTCTCTTTTTTTTTTTTTTTTTTTTTTGTGATAGTAAAGAGCCACGGGAGCGTCACCCCACCTTTGGTGGAGGCAGAAAAACAGGGAGCCAAGGTCATAACTCAGGCTCACTAAGAGTTAGAAAGAATATGAATGCTTAGTTTGTGGCTGTGGCGCATTTTGTATGGCTTCTTTTCTTTGTTTAGTAGCTTTCTGCCTTCACCTGAGGGTGTGCCCTAAGCATGTGACTTCAGGTCTCCATAATTGGAGTTTATTTAAAGATAAATAAAATGATTTCATATATTGCTCGCAGATCATGCATTAGACGGTATGTTGCAGTATTAGCCTGCTTCAACACTTAAGCAAAA
The DNA here is from genome assembly GCF_001858045.2 of Oreochromis niloticus. Classification (NCBI taxonomy): domain Eukaryota; kingdom Metazoa; phylum Chordata; class Actinopteri; order Cichliformes; family Cichlidae; genus Oreochromis; species Oreochromis niloticus. Next base: position 8,188 of record NW_020329204.1, on the reverse strand, counting down.
CATCACTCTTTGTTTTATTATTATTATTATTATTATTATTATAAATTCTCCTTTCTCAAAACAGAAAATGAAATTGTAGTTGTTCTTGGTTGAGAAACACAAAACCTCCCTTTTCCCCCTTTTTTTTCAAAACAAGAAACTAAGTTTTAACTTTTCTGGCTTGTCACCTAAAACAAAACAGACAACCCAGCTCTCAGCTGGCTCTGAACAGAAGTTACAGTACTCATCACTCAAGCAACATTTCAAAAAACAAAAGAAACAAAACAAAACTCAGCACACTGCACAGAGAACAACAACAATACACAACTGAAGATGTTGTTCTTGTTTGTTCTCCTTGAATTTTAGAATAAAGTTATTACATCTGCATTAGTAAATCATATGCCTAATCATTATGTGTCACTGTGATCCACAAGTATGATCACAAATTTAGTCATTTTTCAACCCAACAAAACAAAAAACAAAACAAAACAAAAACAAGTTACTGATGGCTTGAACGCTTTACACACGAGTCAGGATGCAAAAGGCTGCTGCCAAAGACAAATCAGAAGCGTGAGGGAAAAAAAAACAAAAAAAACTGAGCCCACAGACGGCTTCATGTTTGAGCTTTAATAGCAGTTTCCCTCCCTCTGATGTGTTCTTATGTAGCTCCTGCTCTAAAAAATGTGTAACCTGCTCATCAGCTTAGCAGTGACCATGTATTTAATTCAGCTTCTCAATTGTGCAGCTTTAGCTGTTGTATAGAGGGTTTAGCTTGTTAGTTGTTAGTATAGGTGTGCTCTATATTTCAGCAATGTCTCATCTAGGATGACAGGTTTTCAAGCAGGTCAAGTGCCTCTATGCACTTAATTAGTTTAGATATTTTCTTTATCTCATATGTCATTATACTGAATTTGAGCAAACCTTAAGCTTGATGCAGACTACTTTTAACAATTATCCACCTCACATCATAGCTAACTGAGGTGCCTCTTCATATTAATATTATGTTATTATTAATGTTATTATCTTTTTATATAACAGCAATAGTATATTACAATATTTTATTTTGCATCCATCAAGGGATGGGGGTGATCTGCAGTTTCACCCCGTCCCAAGCTGGAGACATTTTCCTTTTCACACACTTTCCTTGGCTGAACAATGACAAAACCTTAATATACCTTATGCATCTCTCTATTTCATTTAATATGTGTTTGTGTGAGTTATGTATTTTCATGCAGTCTATCCATTCTAGGCACGGTCGTCCTGCCAACTATATTTCATTGTTAATACCAGTTTACAGGTTGTTATCCTTGCTTTTATCAATTTGAATACATTACAGTTGTTTTATTTAACTTTATTCCTCTTGCATTTATATGTATTCAGTTGGGTCTGTTTCCAGCCCTTTTTAAACTTATACTTGGATCTCTAATTTTACTTGGTGAGGGATTATTATGTTCTTCCTAATCTGAACTGCTTCTTTGTTTCTTACAGTCACGTGCAAAATGTCCCTCTTTTCCACACCTCCAGCATGCAGTATTAAAGTCACTGTTTGGTGTGTGTCTAAACCTGTCTCTACCCCCTGCTCCTGCCCTACGCATTCCTCTCCCTCTCTTTTGGCCTCTGAAACCTCTCCTGTAGCCTCCACTGAAAGCTGTGAGAACAGTGTCAGCGTCGAGGGCAAAAACTGAGACCTTCTCTTTCTTTTTCACCACTGTCTGTGCATGGTTAGCATATTGAAACGCCTCATCTGCTGTGCCCGTATCTTGCGTTACCCAATTCTTTTCTACATGAGACCTAATGGGTGGTAGTAATCCTTCAATGAAAGTGCGTTTAAATAGATTTTATTTTCCTCTTTCTTTTTCTTATTTCAGTTCTCCTTTCAGCTTCAGTTTCCCATGCTTGGAAAAGTTTATATTCTTCTTCACGTTTTAATTTCTTCTTTGGGTCTTTTGTTAATGTAATTTCTTGTTTCAGGACAGCTTTCAACTGGGTAACAGCTGAGGGATTGCATTACCCTTCCCAGCTGTGGTTTTTAGCTTTTTGTGGATTTCTCCACCTATTTGCACTTATTCTACCTGCTCCGGTTTGTTGCTTTTCTAAACATTCCTCATCAGGTGTTAATTTTGCTTGTTTATTCCCCATTGTCAAAGATTTTGCTGGGCTGTCACTGGCACGCTTGACTTCAGAGTGGTTGCTGATACGCCCTTCTACTTCACTTCTAAAAAATGAAGGGGTATCAGTTTTACGAGATAAAACTCAACCGTTCTCATTTGTCACCAGTACGTGAGCCTCAGCAAAGAAAACAAATAAAATAGAAGTAGTTCAGCAGCGTATTGTGCTGTAAAATCAACTTACTTCCAGACACATACACACACATAGACATTTGCGCGCTTTTACTAATTCGGTTCCTTATGGCGATTCCTAACCTATTTTATTTGTCGGTTCATTAAGGCGATTCCTAACCTATTTTATTTGTCGGTTCATTAAGGCGATTCCTAACCTATTTTATTTGTCGGTTCATTAAGGCGATTCCTAACCTATTTTATTTGTCGGTTCATTATGGCGATTCCTAACCAAAGTAGTGTTTCTCACCTCTCAGACGTCTCACTGGTGATTCGGATCGTCAGACTGAATCCCGCCGCCGTGGACCAGACTAAAAACACCGGCCTGGACCCGAATTCACACGTTCCAGGGCTTTCGGCCTCGTCTAAGAGGGCTGTGCACAGACTTCGGTGCTGGCTCCACGGCGTCAGGAAACAGTATGCCAGATCCTGGAACAGAGTCACAGATAACAGTTCTGATGTTTCTGCCCCGGCTACGAAGGACCAAAATAAATGTCAAGAGATTTACTCTAAAGACACTTCTTCAGCTAAGAGTCTAAGGGTAGAAACACACACAGACGCTGTGGTTTTCACTTGTATACAAGGGCGGTCACAGAACGCTCACACCAGAGTGGGGGCCCTGTGATGCGCGCTCTGTTCTTGCACTTGTCTTTATTATATACAAAAATAATACAACAGTGAATACGTCTATTCATAGGCAGAGGAAAGTTAGTGCGTAGGGAGTGAAGATAAGAGTGGTTCAGGTGTATGCATGTGTGTTGTGGGATACAGAAAGACGCGGCCTCTCTTCTCGTTAGGGAGCGTCAGATAAGAGTGTCCAGCTCTCCTCTTCCTGCTTGTTCAGCTATTATCGCTGTGAGAAAGAATTTATAAAACAGTCTTGTAGTGGACAACAGTCTAAGTCATCAAAAGGTCAACATACAGTATTCTATCATATGCAAACTTAAATCATTAAAAGCTTATACTGACTACTAAGTACAATTTTCCATTGACAGACCCCTAAAAAACAGGACATAGAACATACATTACACAGTTGTATCTCTAAATATAATCATAAGCCCATATAACCTTCAAAATGAGACCAGTCTACTGTAATTTAGGTTTTACACAGTTCAGCTGGCAGCTGGCAGAGTTCCCTTTATTCCCTTCATAAAGTTACTCACACAAGTTTGGGCCCTGATTTGATCTGAATTCTGCAATAATCTACACTATTGGACAGACGAGCCAAAAGATCAGATCACCTTCTTTGAATAAAGCTGTGGTGATAACGGGGAGGAAGAAACAAGCACCAGCACAAGCTGGTCTTTGCCAACAGCTATCTCTGCCAGAACAGAGACCAAAGAAAATACACTGACACCTCTGATCTGCTCGAAAAGCTTAGATTCATTTAAAAAAATAATAAAAACATCAATATACTGGCAACCGTACAAGGTGGGGGGAAAGCCATCGTAAAAACATTCATGCTTAGACAAACATCCATCCGTCCATCCATTCGCTTCCGCTTATCCTTTTCAGGGGCGCTGGAGCCTATCCCAGCTGTCATAGGGCGAGAGGCGGGGTACACCCTGGACAGGTCGCCAGTCTGTCGCAGGGCTAACACACAGGGACAGACAACCATTCACACCTAGTGACAATTTGGATTATCCAATTAACCTATCCCCACAAGCTGCATGTCTTCGGATGGTGGGAGGAAGCCGGAGTACCCGGAGGGAACCACGCAAACACGGGGAGAACATGCAAACTCCACACAGAAAGACCCGGCCTGATGGTGGAATTGAACTCAGGACTTTCTTGCTGTGCGGCAACAGTGCTAACCACCGTGCCACTGTGCTGCCTGACAAACACTTAAAAGCAAAGTTCAAATGACAGCTCAAAAGGACCTGTTTACATTCGCGTACCAACTACAACCCTGTTTATTCATGTTTATTCTTGTTTTTAAATCCTTGCCATTGTGATTTGAATTTGATCTGTCATTTCGTCAAACATTTTCATAAAAGTGTTATGAAGATTGTTCCATGTAGTATGACGGAAAACATTCAGACCGTATTATAGACCAATAAACTAAATAAACGGACTGTTTTTTGTTAGCACTCTCTGACTTTGTGAGGCAGTACAGGTATTCTTACCACTGCGGCTGAGTCCTGGTCCCTCTGCCTTGAGAAGGATCCACTTTGACCTGAAGGATGTCATTGGAATAGCCTAAACGCAAACAGCCTTTGTCCTGATGGCAGAGGACAAAGGCTGTGTTAGCATGTTACCTTTGCAGGTAATGCTCTACAGTCATTTTAGCCTCAAACAGCAGGTGGTTAAATAAGTTTCCCTGTAATATCGGTTGTTTGGAATATTCTTTGACATGAGCAATGTTTGCGCTCTTTACTCTCACACCACAGTTTTATGGAGCTTTACCTTGACCAGACTCTGAGCAGTCAACAGTGAAGTATGTTGCTGGAAGGCTGGAGGCCCGTATTTGCCACTCCAGGGTCAGAGACCTTCACCTTGTTTGGATGACAGCCTGCTCCGATATTCATCTGTGGGCACAAACACCAAAACTCAAGAGACTTTCAGTGAGAAGAAAAGGCAAACCCTGCATGCAAGAGTGAAAGTGAGTGCATACTCACCCTGAATGGACTCTCAGTCTCCCCAGGAGACCATCACAGTCTGCTTCACAGGCTTACGTGGGTGTAGGTGCAGGTGTATGTGCTGTTGCCATTATCCTTAACCTGGACATCCACAGAATTGACTTCACCATCCTGTGCAGAAGACAAGGATTAGTTCAATCAGATTTAACACACGGTAGTTTTCGGACCATAAGGCGCACTGTTGAGAACAGTCTGGTTTTATACATGAGGCGTACTGGATTATAAAACGCATAAGCGAAACAAAACAGTCAGATAAGTCAAACTTACTCAACTCTTTCTCTAGCTTCCTCTACTTCCGTACCATTGATTCATTAATGTTGAAATCTCTCGCAGCTGCTCTATTCTCATGTTCTACTGCGTGACTGACAGCCTGAGTTTGAAATCCGCTTCGTAAGCATGTCTCTTAACAGGTGCCATTTTGGGGTCCTTATCCACACACAATACAGTATATTATGTTGAAGCGCAGCGCGTATCACTCCGCGAGGCTGCTGACACGTAACCTGATGCTCCGACAATCCATCAAGCGGTGCGACTCGTAGCTTACCAAAGCGTACTAAAACATTTTTGACAGATTTTGAGCGCCTGTATTACATAAAATCGGTTCAAGGTCAGTAAGCACAACCAGAATCATACATAAGGCGCACAATTAAAGGATTTTAAGTGCGACTCATACTCTGAAAATACGGTACATGCAATATATTAACATATTTGTGGTCATATACAAGCCAGATATACCTGGGCTATAATTTTCAGAGGAGCTTTCCTCCTTGCTTGGCATCAACTGTGAATTCAGTGGGTTTCCACAGCCAGACCACTGCTCTGAAGCCTGGACCGTACGCCTTAACCTAGAGAAAACAATTTAAACAACAATTAAAAAAGGAACAAGTCAAAGATCTATACAGCCAAGAAGATCATTACAGACTTAGCGCTGTGAAAATATTTGCCTCTTTCTGATTCGTATCTTATTCCATATTGTCACACTTACACGTTTCAGATCAATCATTATATATTAGACAAGAATGTTATATAAACGGCAGTTTCAAGGGAAAAAGCTATCCAAACATACTTGGTCCTATATGAAAAGTAATTGCACCTAAAACCCGATACCTTGGTGTCACCTCTGACACCAAGAACTGCAGCAAGCGTTGTGCTAGAGGTCACATTTTGAGTTTGTAAAGATATTTAAGGTAGACACACGTAGTTAGCGCAGGTGTTGTTGATCGAGAGGGCTTAGCCTCTACAGGAGAGCTTCAGCCATGAAAAGTGTGTCCATCACAAGCCCACACCATGATCTCAGGTCTTGAGGCAACAATCATGAAAACTAATCTTAACTGAGAGTGTTGGATGTCCTCATTGTTGCAGAGCACATGGACAGCATACTCACCTGGTTCTGTGGGCCAGCAGCACATGTCACACCATCCATCACCCTTGTCATCACATTCAATCTTGGTCTGAGAGAAACCTGAAGAGAAATAGAGCAACTTCAGAGAAGAAACTGAAGCTGATCAGCACATGCTTCCGATCGCTCGTATTTAAACTGCTATAATAACTTGTTGGTCTATAATATGTGAAAACATATATCAAATGTATCCTTCATGGATGAAATCAAGTCATCTTGAGCCACAACAACATTCCTATAACAAGGTAAGCTGCAATGAGTTTTTGGTAGTGACTTTTATATATGCTTTATTTATCTAGTTCCAACAATGGGTTGACGTTAAAAAAAAGTGTTTGTTAGTTTTTTAAAAAGCGTAATCTGTGCAAGAGGACAGCAGATGTTGCAAGAAATCTAAGAATAGTTGTTTAAAGTTATTTGAAGTGGACAAAGAGGATAAGGCGTTTGTAAACCCTGTTGAGGGAAGTCTATCTAGCAAGATATGTAAAGATATTGGAGATTAAAAAACCCCATAGGGAACATAGGAAATAATTATTTGTCAGGCAATGACTTGTTGGCAGAAGAAGAGTGGTCCTTGGTAGCCATGACAAGAAGGAGGTCCATAAATCAGGCTGGGCTGTTTGTTGCTGGCAGGTAAAAGAAAAAACAGAGAAAACAAAATCAAAATCAGGGAAGTCCAGGCTGAACAAGGTTCATCCTCGGAATTTTCACTCCAAGATCCCCTGCCTGACCTCCCCCTAGCAGATAACATAGAGAGGCAGGTGAGCCGAGGGCTCAACCTGAGCCTCTATGTTATGAACCTGCTAGCCCACACCACATAGCAGAGACGGGAATATCCTTGTATTTAAAGAGCGCAAGGTGCACATCGGGCACCCAGCCTTTCGCAGGAGACCACACATTTTTACACTCAAATACTCACACATTTCACACACTCACACCTGCTTTTTCCCTGCCACCTTTTCTCCACTTATTTATCAACAACCACTCCTTTTCATCTCTGCTACCTTGCCTTATTACATCCTCTTAGCTAGCATCAGTGACCGGAGAGCAACAACAGCAACCCAGTGCTTTCTCATCATTCTTTAGTCACGGTCAATTCATTGCCTCTACGGATTAGCTAAAGCAACTTTACAAAACAAGTTTCCCGAAGAGCCCAGTGTCATCTTAGCTGCCTAGATTTGAGGACCTAGCTAAGGACGGTAGTTACGGACACAAACACATGTAACTTACGGAAAAAAAGCCTGGGGTCCCTCTGTCACTGTGCTTATTAGGTGGTAATAATTGATGTAAAAGTGTCGGAGACAGTGTGAAAAAATGAAGGCAGAGTTGGTAGCCTGAAGAGAGAAAGTGCGAAGGTGGAGTAATAAGCAGCAAATAGTTGAGGAATGAAGAGCTGACAAGCATGGGTATTTTGCGGTAATTAAAAGAGAGTAGGCGAGGAGTTGGCAAAGCAGAAAAAAGGAGAAGCGACTTGGCTTCTCCCCCCCAAGCAAGGTCGTGGCAGCGAGTCCGTGAGGGATTCGAACTCGGGCGCTCAGATCAAAGCGCCACTTCTTACGTCTTACGCCAAACGACCAGCCGAAATAGGAAAAAAGGACATTTATCTTTTGTTCGGCAATACTTTTTTTTTGTGTGCAAAACATGTATGGTGCTCGGTAAAGACACGCCGACTCACTTCCTTTTTTTTGGTTTTTTTGGTTTGACAAAGTTGTTTCATATTAAACCAATGTCAGTGACGTCATTCTAAGCCACTACCACAGGTAAGGAAAAGCCTGAATCCGTAGATCTTTTTCTTTTCTTTTTGTTGTCTAAAACACAAAAATCGCCAAACAGTC
>NW_020329203.1:0-15277 GCF_001858045.2 Oreochromis niloticus | reverse complement strand
ATTACAGCTGCCAGTCTTTTAGGGTATGTCTCTACCAGCTTTGCACATCTAGAGACTGAAATTCTTGCCCATTCTTCTTTGCAAAACAGCTCCAGCCCAGTCAGATTAGATGGACAGCGTTTGTGAACAGCATTTTCAGCAGGTTTGTGGCTCAGCTGCAGGGGAGGGGTGAAGCAGTGGGTTCGGGCAGAATGTTTCCAGGCATGTAGTCTTGGAACATCTCCAGATGGATCGTGGATAAGGCCAGGGCCATAGGCACCGTTCATGCAATCCATGTAGAACTGCAAGGACTTCCTGTTGACAGACAGAAAAAGAGCGGTTAGTGACTTCCTTCCAACTATTTTCTCCATGCACTTCATTCCCACGCATTTCTCCTGACCATATGCAGATACCTGGGATGTGGGTGCCATCGTATTTGATATCCATCTCATGCAGACCGGCCTCTGTGGAGCGTACTTGTCAGCAACTGTGCCATCGTTGTTGTCTGTGATGTCAAGCTTAGCAACTTTGCCTGATGCCATTCGGACCTCACCTAAAGCAGAGGACAAAAACAATGACACACACATCATTATGCTCAAACTATCTGTTTATTAAGTAGACTTGTTACCTGTGACCTCTCCTTTCTGGATGGTGAATGGAATCACCAGGTCAAATGGTCTCAGACTTGCCACATCCAGCCAGATCATTCCCATTGGTCGGTCTGTTGCCTGAGAGACACGCAAGTGCACACGTCAGATCACAGGTTGTTAAGAGATTGTGGCAACAGTTCTGGTTACAGCGACAACATGTCACAGACTAAATGAACACAGGAAATTAATACAGGACCTGTAACATCAGAAGGCTGTGGCTTCTTAACATTATGCAGCTCTGCTGAACTGTCCATGTGTTTCAGGCATCCCGTTTTTGACATGGAGAGAGAGAAATGAGAGAACGCACCCTCTCAGTGATGAAACACCTGCAATGAGAGACAGCAGACAATGATGCAGTCTGATGAAAGGAGACCATGTGTGCTATAGATGACAAAGGGACAACAGGGAGAAGCTGAACAAAAACTGAAGCTGAGAAGGCCGAGAGACCGGAGGCTGAGGTTTTAGATACCCAGGGCTGTTGGGGCATTTGGCTCTGTTGCATGAGCTGGTCTGACGGAGCTCCTTCCAGTACTTGGAGGGTGTAGGCAGGGATGATGGAGGGAATTGAGAGAGGGAAAAGATAAGGCATTGGAGCGGATTAAAACGGCGTCAAAGTGATATAGCGAAACGGCTGCAGCCATAGGACAATACAAAGCCTCTGTAGGGGAATGGATCTGTCCAGGGCACTCGTAAATCTGTAACTCAGCAGTTACTGTACTGAGGAGCAACGTAAACACTCTTCATATCAAGTTCGACTTGTAATGCGCGCCATTTCTACATCAACTGCCTATCATCTGAAATGTGTTCTTATACAGACCCACTCCTTTTACGTTTACTGACACTCCACTGAGAAATGAGAATTTCCTTAAATGCACTTTAAAGTATTCATACTACTAAATGGCTGAAAATAAAAACAATTAAAAATGAAGCCAGTAGCTGTGACAACAATGTGATTCCTCCAAGAGTCATTCTATATAAGCTCCCATGTCACCTTTACAGCAGAAAAAAAAGCTGTTTTTGGACAGTGGCAGTTTTCACAGCAACACATATGTGATTTATTGGCTTAACAAGATATCAATCAGGGCTTTGGCATTGGGACTGCTTATGCATTACTTCAGTCAGTGGATCTGTCATCTTATTAGCACTCACTTAAATTGCTTATGTAGAATTTGAGAAAGTTATCTTGGTCTTGCCCACGTCTATCTACTCGAGTTATCTCGCCATAGGTGTTCATGTCGTTGACTTGACGCAGCTTAGACTCATCATAAGACACTACTGCTTCTCTAACTCGAGGGTCATTTTGACAACTGTACTCTGCCTGTTTGCGATTGTTTTGACTGAGACTGAAAAACTCAGTTTATTCATGAAAGTTGCCAAACAGCATGTAGGCACGTAGGATTAAATGCAGCTCACTCACTGCGACTTGGAATGGACTGCTAGGGATGTGCTCCCCTCAAAGCGAACGCAGATACATACTCACCAGGCTGTGGCGCTTGAGAAGTGGATGTAGCTGTGGTAATGAGAAAAGATGAAAAGAACAATTGTAACTTTTCGTTACGTCCGATCTGTGTGAAGTCATAGCCAGTGCTCTGACACAGAGCCATCAACCTCTGAACGCTTAAAAAGCACCAGTGTATCCAGAAACACATTACATGTGGTGATAAATGCCCCCCAAGTGCCCCTCTCCCACTGCCTTCAGCGGCAGGCAGCAGCAACAGATTGTCAGAGGAGGCCAGATGATGATCAAGTTTAACATTGTCTACAATATTGCCAAAGAGTGCCAAAGCACTTTAAGCACAAGCACTATTTCAGTAACTTATCTTTCCTGTAGAACTGTGCTCCAAATAAAGAACTTTGTGTCGACAACTTGTTAGTATCATTTACAAATCAATATTGTCTGTATGACGCAATTAAAATAAAGTGAAACATGTAAACAGTGGGGTTAAGCGATGCGATGAAAATTTGGGTGCACCTAACTTTTGTGCTGTGCACTAAGAAAAAAAGTTAATCATAAATCTTAGTAATATTTATCACTAGTTTTAAATGTTAAATTCAATATTCAAGCAAGTCATATTCAAGAAATGCACGTAAAATAAATTATATAGTTTAGTTGGCTTTAAACTTTGGGGTACCGCTCTCTACTCATTGGCTCTTTCCCTCCAACAGCACGGTATCACCAGATTTGTTCATACCTGAGATATTACAGATTATAAAGTCACATCTACCTTTTTATGCAATTCCTCTCACAATACATTGAACAGAGAAGGTAGACTGACTAACAACCACAAGAGCTTCTGAGACTGATTAATACTGATTTTGAGTATAAACACAGCAAATGCAAGTTTGCTGCAGCAGATGTATTGACTGTCAGGGCTTGCTCCCAGCAGTGGAGGTGTCCCGGAGTAAAGAACTACATATCTAGCTTTGTGACAGTATCTCCGTGACAGGTCAGTTCATGTCTACATATCACTGGCTAAGTTATGGTAGTGAAGGCTCACTTACTCTGTTTCCATACTCTCAACACTGTGTCATATTTTCAGAGGAGCCCAACAAACCACAGATCATGAGCTGTCCTAACAATTCCAGCAATGATGCAACACGTAGGAGACTGAGTTATAAAGACATGCAATATTTCACAAGGTCTTGAATTATGAGGCCCGTCATATCTTAAACACTTAAGGTACCACATCACCCCGTAAGCTCTTCACTCTCAGACTAGCTTTCTAAAAGTAGAATGGGAGGCAGGCCTTCAGCTTTCAGGGCTCTGCTCTGAACCAGCTCCCAGTTTGGATTCAGGAGACAGACCCTCTGTACTTTCACATTACACTTACAACTTTCCTATTTGATAAAGCATATAGTCGCCTTGGATCAGGTGACCCTGAACCCTCCTTAGTTACACTGCAGTAAACCTTGTTGGTTCTTATAGTTACCATTTATGTCTTTATAGTGAGGGTAATAGTTATTCCAACCATTTATTCGTCTTCTATCATTATTCATCTTCGGATGGAGATGTGCATGCCCGGCAGTCCTCTGCAAATCTCAACTCTTTGTTACTGTCAGAGATTTACTCAAAGACACTTCTCAGCTAAGAGTCTAAGGTAGAAACACAGACGCTGTGGTTTTCACTTGTATACAGGGGTCACAGAACGCTCACACCAGAGTGGGGGCCCTGTGATGCGTGCTCTGTTCTTGCACTGTCTTTATTATATACAAAAGTAATACAACATGAATACGTCTATTCATAGTAGAGGAAAGTTAGTGTGTAGGGAGTGAAGATAAGAGTGGTTTAGGTGATGCGTGTGTTGTGAGATTCAGAAGGACCAGCCTCTCTTCTTGTTAGGGAGCGTCAGATAGAGTGTCCAGCTCTTCTTCTGCTTGTTCAGCTATTATCGCTGTGAGAAAGATATAAAACAGTCTTGTAGTGGACACAGTCTAAGTCATCAAAAGGTCAACATACAGTATTCTATCATATGCAAACTTATATCATTAAAAGCTTATACTGATACTAAGTACAATTTTCCATTGATTCCTCCTGTTGTCAGTATAACTTTCAAGTGAGATATCAGTATGTAACATCTTGTTGTACAGTTTCTATCACACCATATTAATACACAAGTCTTCATGTTCCAAAGGTCGGATCATCATCATCATCATCATTTGTCACGGCTATGTATGCAGCACAGTGGAACAATTATACGGTAATCATGAGTTTTAGACATGCAGTATACATGTTACAAAGACAAAAAATAAAAGTAAGAATACAAAAAGGGATAATAGAAAAATAAGAAAGATACAAAGGTTGCAAGTATTTCAAGTATTCAAGTATTGAAGTCTATTGCACCGTTGGTTTTAACAAAAGTATTACAAGTGAAAAGGGAGTAGTAGTCTTTTAGCAGTCATTGTATTATTTACATAGGCTGATTTTGGGCCTGCTGGATCTGTCTCAAGGCGTTCAGGGGTCAGTCATGTTTGATGAGTGTACATTGTCTGATGGTGTGTGTGTCATTTCTCACTCAATCAACAAGTGCACGTCTGTTCAGGTGTGTGTTTCTCTTCTTCTGAGTCAGTGTGTAGATGTGTATGTAGTGTATGTTGGCGTGTTTATCATTTCCTTTCTGGTGTTTTGGGTAAACCACGGCCTGAAGCGTGTCCTGGGTCCTGCCTCCTCCTTTTCAGTCCGGTTGCGACCATTGCTGCTGCTGCTGCTCAAAGTTCAGTCTGTTGGTTTGGCCCAATTGGGGCAGTCCTTCTTCTTCTGTGTTTGTCCATTCTGAGGTGCCTTTTGACCTCAGTTGCTCCTCTGTCTCTGGACGCCCTTTCTTCTGCTGCCCGATCATCCGTGTTGGTCGTCACTGTCCTGTACAGTGTTAATGCAGAGTTATCAAGGTCAGCATTCTTTTGCTCGCTTACTTTTCATTCGGTTAATGGGCGTCTCGTCACAGCTCTGTCAGCTGAAGCTGTCTGGAAATCTTCCCCGTGTAGTGAAACGGCTTGGATTAACGCTCTCCGTCTCTGCTGCATGAGATCGCTTTCCTGTAGCACTGTTGACATTTTTGATTGTTGTTATGGGTCCAGCTGCTGCAGCATTTGGTCAGGGTCAGGGTCAGAGATGGTAGAGGGAGAGCGAGTCCGGTCAGCTCGGCTTTCAGGACGGCAAGCAGCCTGTATTAACATAAGAGAAAAAACAAAACAAAACAAAAAGACGAACAGGAAAATGAGTTGTATTGGCTGTGTTTTCAGAGAGGGAGAAACACGGGCCAGGCCTGTGTCAGCTTCTCTCCCCTTTTTGTTTTTCCTCACATATAATCAACTCATAACCCACCAGTTGACAGGACAACAGGTAGATATTAATTCGTAAGATCACGTTTAAAGCACAAAAAGGAATTTCCTTCCTTCAGTAATCACTTGTATGATTCAATCAGCAGAAACATCTCAAATTTGACTCTTAACCACTAATTTGTTGTTTCATCACTGGTTGGTATACCAGTCTCGTTCTTTTTGAAGTTGTTGTCTGCAACCCAGAGAGTTTATTTGTTAGTAGTGGATAAACTCAGCATTTGATAACAAACTATTAAGTTTTCCCTGTTTTAACACTAATGAGGGATATAGGCGCATGTATAGTGTGTGCTGTAGTGGTAAGCTGTTTTCATTGCATGTATGTGTGTTAGTAGCTTGCAAGCAGGGCTCTGGGCTGTCTCACCCAAAGAGCATTTCTCAACAGTTGCCTTTCTCTCACGTGTGTTAGAAAGGCAAATGTGCTTGTAGCAGTTGTGAGATTATTATGCTGTTATATATTAATTTACCTGTAATCAAAATGAGTGAATCATGATACTGCTGTAGGCACATACACTTCTGAGTTAAAAGAATGTGAAAATCATTAGATTTATTAGATAGGTTTGTATATCCTATGTGCTGATTTATTGTGAGTGAGTTACACTGTTTCATGACATTTCATACTGCCGAGTTATGAAAGAATATTGTATTCAGAGAGTAGGGGCTCTCTCTTTTTTTTTTTTTTTTTTTTTTTTGTGATAGTAAAGAGCCACGGGAGCGTCACCCCACCTTTGGTGGAGGCAGAAAAACAGGGAGCCAAGGTCATAACTCAGGCTCACTAAGAGTTAGAAAGAATATGAATGCTTAGTTTGTGGCTGTGGCGCATTTTGTATGGCTTCTTTTCTTTGTTAGTAGCTTTCTGCCTTCACCTGAGGGTGTGCCAAGCATGTGACTTCAGGTCTCCATAATTGGAGTTTATTTAAAGATAAATAAAATGATTTCATATATTGCTCGAGATCATGCATTAGACGGTATGTTGCAGTATTAGCCTGCTTCACACTTAAGCAAAACATCACTCTTTGTTTTATTATATTATTATTATATTATTATAAATTCTCCTTTCTCAAAAACAGAAATGAATTGTAGTTGTTCTTGGTTGAGAAACACAAAACCTCCCTTTTCCCCCTTTTTTTTCAAAACAAGAACTAAGTTTTAACTTTTCTGGCTTGTCACCTAAAACAACAGACAACCCAGCTCTCAGCTGGCTCTGACAGAAGTTACAGTACTCATCACTCAAGCAACATTTCAAAAACAAAAGAACAAAAACAAAACTCAGCACACTGCACAGAGAACAACAACAATACACAACTGAAGATGTTGTTCTTGTTTGTTCTCCTTGAATTTTAGAATAAAGTTATTACATCTGCATTAGTAAATCATATGCCTAATCATTATGTGTCACTGTGATCACAAGTATGATCACAATTTAGTCATTTTTCAACCCAACAAACAAAAAACAAAACAAACAAAAACAAGTTACTGATGGCTTGAACGCTTTACACACGAGTCAGGATGCAAAAGGCTGCTGCCAAAGACAAATCAGAAGCGTGAGGGAAAAAAAAACAAAAAAACTGAGCCCACAGACGGCTTCATGTTGAGCTTTAATAGCAGTTTCCCTCCCTCTGATGTGTTCTTATGTAGCTCCTGCTCTAAAAATGTGTAACCTGCTCATCAGCTTAGCAGTGACCATGTATTAATTCAGCTCTCAATGTGCAGCTTTAGCTGTTGTATAGAGGGTTTAGCTTGTTAGATGTTAGTATAGGTGTGCTCTATATTTCAGCAATGTCTCATCTAGGATGACAGGTTTTCAGCAGGTCAAGTGCCTCTATGCACTTAATTAGTTTAGATATTTTCTTTATCTCATATGTCATTATACTGAATTTGAGCAAACCTTAAGCTTGATGCAGACTACTTTTAACAATTATCCACCTCACATCATAGCTAACTGAGGTCCTCTTCATATTAATATTATGTTATATTAATGTTATTATCTTTTTATATAACAGCAATAGTATATTACAATATTTTATTTTGCTCCATCAAGGGATGGGGGTGATCTGCAGTTTCACCCCGTCCAAGCTGGAGACATTTTCCTTTCACACACTTTCCTTGGCTGAACAATGACAAAACCTTAATATACCTTATGCATCTCTCTATTTCATTTAATATGTGTTTGTGTGAGTTATGTATTTTCATGCAGTCTATCCATTCTAGGCACGGTCGTCCTGCCAACTATATTTCATTGTTAATACCAGTTTACAGGTTGTATCCTTGCTTTATCAATTTGAATACATTACAGTTGTTTTATTAACTTTATTCCTCTTGCATTTATATGTATTCAGTTGGGTCTGTTCCAGCCCTTTTTAAACTTATACTTGGATCTCTAATTTTACTTGGTGAGGGATATTATGTTCTTCTAATCTGAACTGCTTCTTTGTTTCTTACAGTCACGTGCAAAATGTCCCTCTTTTCCACACCTCCAGCATGCAGTATTAAAGTCACTGTTTGGTGTGTGTCTAAACCTGTCTCTACCCCCTGCTCCTGCCCTAGCATTCCTCTCCCTCTCTTTTGGCCTCTGAAACTCTCCTGTAGCCTCCACTGAAAGCTGTGAGACAGTGTCAGCGTCGAGGGCAAAAACTGAGACCTTCTCTTTCTTTTCACCACTGTCTGTGCATGGTTAGCATATTGAAACGCCTCATCTGCTGTGCCCGTATCTTGCGTTACCCAATCTTTTCTACATGAGACCTAATGGTGTAGTAATCCTTCAATGAAAGTGCGTTTAAATAGATTTTATTTTCCTCTTTCTTTTTCTTATTTCAGTTCTCCTTTCAGCTTCAGTTTCCCATGCTTGGAAAAGTTTATATTCTTCTTCACGTTTAATTTCTTCTTTGGGTCTTTTGTTAATGTAATTTCTTGTTTCAGGACAGCTTTCAACTGGGTAACAGCTGAGGGATTGCATTACCCTTCCCAGCTGTGGTTTTTAGCTTTTTGTGGATTTCTCCACCTATTTGCACTTATTCTACCTGCTCCGGTTTGTTGCTTTTCTAAACATTCCTCATCAGGTGTTAATTTTGCTTGTTTATTCCCCATTGTCAAAGATTTTGCTGGGCTGTCACTGGCACGCTTGACTTCAGAGTGGTTGCTGATACGCCCTTCTACTTCACTTCTAAAAATGAAGGGGTATCAGTTTTACGAGATAAAACTCAACCGTTCTCATTTGTCACCAGTAGTAGCCTCAGCAAAGAAAACAAATAAATAGAAGTAGTTCAGCAGCGTATTGTCTGTAAAATCAACTTACTTCCAGACACATACACACACATAGACATTTGCGCGCTTTTACTAATTCGGTTCCTTATGCGATTCCTAACCTATTTTATTTGTCGGTTCATTAAGGCGATTCCTAACCTATTTTATTTGTCGGTTCATTAAGCGATTCCTAACCTATTTATTTGTCGGTTCATTAAGGCGATTCCTAACTATTTTATTTGTCGGTTCATTATGGCGATTCCTAACCAAGTAGTTTTCTCACCTCTCAGACGTCTCACTGGTGATTCGGATCGTCAGACTGAATCCCGCCGCCGTGGACCAGACTAAAAACACCGGCCTGGACCCGAATTCACACGTTCCAGGGCTTTCGGCCTCGCTAAGAGGGCTGTGCACAGACTTCGGTGCTGGCTCCACGGCGTCAGGAAACAGTATGCAGATCCTGGAACAGAGTCACAGATAACATTCTGATGTTCTGCCCGGCTACGAAGGACCAAAATAAATGTCAAGAGATTACTCTAAAGACACTTCTTCAGCTAAGAGTCTAAGGGTAGAAACACACACAGACGCTGTGGTTTTCACTTGTATACAAGGGCGGTCACAGAACGTCACAACCAGAGTGGGGCCTGTGATGCGCGCTCTGTTCTTGCACTTGTCTTTATTTATATACAAAATAATACAACAGTGAATACGTCTATTCATAGGCAGAGGAAAGTTAGTGCGTAGGGAGTGAAGATAAGAGTGGTTCAGGTGTATGCAGTGTGTTGTGGGATACAGAAAGACGCGGCCTCTCTTCTCGTTAGGGAGCGTCAGATAAGAGTGTCCAGCTCTCCTCTTCCTGCTTGTTCAGCTATTATCGCTGTGAGAAAGAATTTATAAAACAGTCTTGTAGTGGACAACAGTCTAAGTCATCAAAGGTCAACATACAGTATTCTATCATATGCAAACTTAAATCATTAAAAGCTTATACTGACTACTAAGTACAATTTTCCATTGACAGACCCCTAAAAAACAGGACATAGAACATACATTACACAGTTGTATCTCTAAATATAATCATAAGCCCATATAACTTCAAAATGAGACCAGTCTACTGTAATTTAGGTTTTACACAGTTCAGCTGGCAGCTGGCAGAGTTCCCTTATTCCCTTCATAAAGTTACTCACACAAGTTGGGCCCTGATTTGATCTGAATTCTGCAATAATCTACACTATTGGACAGACGAGCCAAAAGATCAGATCACCTCTTTGAATAAAGCTGTGGTGATAACGGGAGGAAGAAACAAGCACCAGCACAAGCTGGTCTTTGCCAACAGCTATCTCTGCCAGAACAGAGACCAAAGAAAATACACTGACACCTCTGATCTGCTCGAAAAGCTTAGATTCATTTAAAAAAATAATAAAACATCAATATACTGGCAACCGTACAAGTGGGGGGGAAAGCCATCGTAAAAACATTCATGCTTAGACAAACATCCATCCGTCCATCCATTCGCTTCCGCTTATCCTTTTCAGGGGCGCTGGAGCTATCCCAGCTGTCATAGGGCGAGAGGCGGGGTACACCCTGGACAGGTCGCCAGTCTGTCGCAGGGCTAACACACAGGGACAGACAACCATTCACACCTAGTGACAATTTGGATTATCCAATTAACCTATCCCCACAAGCTGCATGTCTTCGGATGGTGGGAGGAAGCCGGAGTACCCGGAGGGAACCCACGCAAACACGGGGAGAACATGCAAACTCCACACAGAAAGACCCCGGCCTGATGGTGGAATTGAACTCAGGACTTCTTGCTGTGCGGCAACAGTGCTAACCACCGTGCCACTGTGCTGCCTGACAAACACTTAAAAGCAAAGTTCAAATGACAGCTCAAAGGACCTGTTTACATTCGCGTACCAACTAAACCCTGTTTATTCATGTTTATTCTGTTTTTAAATCCTTGCCATTGTGATTTGAATTTTGATCTTGTCAATTTCGTCAACATTTTCATAAAAGTGTTATGAAGATTGTTCCATGTAGTATGACGGAAAACATTCAGACCGTATTATAGACCAATAAACTAAATAAACGGACTGTTTTTTGTTAGCACTCTCTGACTTTGTGAGGCAGTACAGGTATTCTTACCACTGCGGCTGAGTCCTGGTCCCTCTGCTTGAGAAGGATCCACTTTGACCCTGAAGGATGTCATTGGAATAGCCTAAACGCAAACAGCCTTTGTCCTGATGGCAGAGGACAAAGGCTGTGTTAGCATGTTACCTTTGCAGGTAATGCTCTACAGTCATTTTTAGCCTCAAACGCAGGTGGGTTAAATAAGTTCCCTGTAATATCGGTGTTTGGAATATTTCTTTGACATGAGCATATGTTTGCGCTCTTTACTCTCACACACACAGTTTTATGGAGCTTTACCTGACCAGACTCTGAGCATCAACAGTGAAGTATGTTGGCTGGAAGGCTTGGAGGCCCGTATTGCCACTCCAGGGTCAGAGACCTTCACCTTGTTTGGATGACAGCCTGCTCCGATATTCATCTGTGGGCACAAACACCAAAACTCAAGAGACTTTTCAGTGAGAAGAAAGGCAAACCCTGCATGCAAGAGTGAAAGTGAGTGCATACTCACCCTGAATGGACTCTCAGTCTCCCCAGGAGACCATCACAGTCTGCTTCACAGGCTTACGTGGGGTGTAGGTGCAGGTGATGTGCTGTTGCCATTATCCTTAACCTGGACATCCACAGAATTGACTTCACCATCCTGTGCAGAAGACAAGGGATTAGTTCAATCAGATTTAACACACCGTAGTTTTCGGACCATAAGGCGCACTGTTGATGAACAGGTCTGGTTTTATACATGAGGCGTACTGGATTATAAAACGCATTAAGCGAAACAAAACAGTCAGATAAGTCAAACTTTACTCAACTCTTTCTTCTAGCTTCCTCTACTTCCGTACCATTGATTCATTAATGTTGAAATCTCTCGCAGCTGCTCTATTCCATGTTCTACTGCGTGATGACAGCCTTGAGTTTGAAATCCGCTTCGTAAGCATGTCTCTTAACAGTGCCATTTGGGGTCCTTATCCACACACAATCAGTAATATTATGTTGAAGCGCAGCGCGTATCACTCCGCGAGGCTGCTGACTACGTAACCGTGATGCTCCGACAATCCATCAAGCGGTGCGACTTCGTAGCTTACCAAAGTCGTACTAAAACATTTTTGACAGATTTTGAGCGCCGTGTATACATAAAATCGGTTCAAGGTCAGTAAGCACAACCAGAATTCATACATAAGGCGCACAATTAAAGGATTTTAAGTGCGACTCATACTCTGAAAAATACGGTACATGCAATATATTTAACATATTGTGGTCATATACAAAGCCAGATATACCTGGGCTATAATTTCAGAGGAGCTTTTCCTCCTTGCTTGGCATCAACTGTGAATTCAGTGGGTTTCCAACAGCCAGACCACTGCTCTGAGGCCTGGACCGTACGCCTTAACCTAGAGAAAACAATTTTAAACAAACAATTAAAAAGGAACAAGTCAAAGATCTACTACAGCCAAAGAAGATCATTTACAGACTTAGCGCTGTGAAAAAATATTTGCCTCCTTCTGATTTCGTATCTTATTCCATATTTGTCACACTTACACGTTTCAGATCAATACATTTAAGCTATTTCCTATATTAGACAAGAATGTGTAATATTAAACGGCAGTTTTCAAGGGGAAAAAGCTATCCAAACATACTTGGTCCTATATGAAAAAGTAATTGCACCTAAACCCGATACCTTGTGTGTCACCCTGACACCAAGAACTGCAGCAAGCGTTTGGTGCTAGAGGTCACATTTTGAGTTTGTAAAGATATTTAAGGTAGACACACGTAGTTAGCGGCAGGTGTGTTGTTGATCGAGAGGGCTTAGCCTCTACAGGAGAGCTTTCAGCCATGAAAAGTGTGTCCATCACAAGCCCACCACCATGATCTCAGGTCTTGAGGCAACAATCATGAAAACTAATCTTAACTGAGAGTGTTGATGTCCTCATTGTTGCAGAGCACATGGACAGCATACTCACCTGGTTCTGTGGGCCAGCAGCACATGTCACACCATCCATCACCCTTGTCATCACATTCAATCTTGGTCTGAGAGAAACCTGAAGAGAAATAGAGCAACTTCAGAGAAGAAACTGAAGCTGATCAGCACATGCTTCCGATCGCTCGTATTTAAACTGCTATAATAACTTGTTGGTCTATAATATGTGAAAACATATATCAAATGTATCCTTCATGGATGAAATCAAGTCATCTTGAGCCACAAACAACATTCCTATAACAAGGTCGAAGCTGCAATGAGTTTTGGTAGTGACTTTATATATGCTTATTTATCTAGTTCCAACAATGGGTTGACGTTAAAAAAAAGTGTTGTTAGTTTTTTAAAAGCGTAATCTGTGCAAGAGGACAGCAGATGTTGCAAGAAATCTAAGAATAGTTGTTTAAAGTTATTGAAGTGGACAAAGAGGATAAGGCGTTTGTAAACCCTGTTGAGGAAGTCTATCTAGCAAGATATGTAAAGATATTGGAGATTAAAAAACCCATAGGGAAACATAGGAAATAATTATTTGTCAGGGCAATGACTTGTTGGCAGAAGAAGAGTGGTCCTTGGTAGCCATGACAAGAAGGAGGTCCATAAATCAGGCTGGGCTGTTTGTTGCTGGCAGGTAAAAGAAAACAGAGAAAATCAAAATCAGGGGAAGTCCAGCTGAACAAGGTTCATCCCTCGGAATTTTCACTCCAAGATCCCCTGCCTGGACCTCCCCCTAGCAGATAAACATAGAGAGGCAGGTGAGCCGAGGGCTCGAACCTGAGCCTCTATGTTATGAACCTGCTAGCCCACCACATAGCAGAACGTGGAATATCCTTGTATTTAAAGAGCGCAAGGTGCACATCGGGCACCCAGCCTTTCGCAGGAGACCACACATTTTTACACTCAAATACTCACATTTCACACACTCACACCTGCTTTTTTTCCCTGCCCACCTTTTCTCCACTTATTATCAACAACCACTCCTTTTTCATCTCTGCTACCTTGCCTTTATTACATCCTCTTAGCTAGCATCAGTGACCGGAGAGCAACACAGCAACCCAGTGCTTTCTCATCATTTCTTTAGTCACGGTCAATTCATTGGCCTCTACGGATTAGCTAAAGCAACTTTACAAAACAAGTTTCCCCGAAGAGCCCAGTTGTCATCTTAGCTGCCTAGATTTGAGGACCTAGCTAAGGACGGTAGTTACGGACACAAACACATGTAACTTACGGAAAAAAGCCTGGGGTCCCTCTGTCACTGTGCTTATTAGGTGGTAATAATTTGATGTAAAAGTGTCGGAGACAGTGTGAAAAAATGAAGGCAGAGTTGGTAGCCTGAAGAGAGAAAGTTGCAAGTTGTGGAAGGTGGAGTAATAAGCAGCAAATAGTTGAGGAATGAAGAGCTGACAAGCATGGGTATTTTGCGGTAATAAAAGGTAATGAGAGCAGGCGGAGGAGTTGGCAAGAGCAGGAAAAGGGAGAAGCGACTTGGCTTCTCCCGCCCCCAAGCAATGGTCGTGGCAGCGAGTCCGTGAGGGATTCGAACTCGGGCGCTCAGATTCAAAGCGCCACTTCTTACGTCTTACGCCAAACGACCAGCCGGCGAAAGTAGGAAAAAAAAGGACATTTATCTTTTGTTCGGCAATACTTGTTTTTTTGTGTGCAAAACATGTATGGTGCTCGGTAAAGATGACACGCCGACTCACTTCTTCTTTTTTTGGTTTTTTTTTGGTTTGACAAAGTTTGTTTTCATATTAAACCAATGTCAGTGACGTCATTCTATGCCACTACCACAGGTAAGGAAAAGCCTGAATCCGTAGATCTTTTTCTTTTCTTTTTGTTGTCTAAAACACAAAAATCGCCAAACAGTCAGCTCACAAAGTTGCAGCTTGGTGGCAATTTGGCAGAACAGCCAATGACTTAAAGCATTTAGGTGCATATATCTTGCCACAAGACATGTGTGCTAAGCTAGCTAAATTAGTTTCTGTTAGCGAATCAAGTTCAAGCTCCTCACATATCATCATCCAGGGTACAGTCATATGCTGATGAGGAAATCCCATGCAGGCAACATTAAGGCAGTGTAACAAGTTAAATATGCACTAATTTTAAGCTATTTCCTAATATCTAACATTTTAAAAAGGCAGTTTACATTGTAAACTGCCTTTTTTTAAAATGTTTTTATGTTTTAGGATTTTGTAAACTTTACAAAATCCTAAAACATAAAAACATAAAAAAAGGCAGTTTACAAAATCCTAAAACATAAAAATAGATTTAAAATAATGATAAATGTTTGCCTGCAACTGACACAGCCAACACAAATGTCATTGAAAAACCAAACCCTGTGATAACATGTTTTGTTTTCTAGAATAGAAGAAGCACATTTTAAAAAGCCAGTAGGAATAAATTTGTTGTTACTGCATGATTAGAATGAAGTAACAACAAGTCTGGCTGGAATCAGAAGTGGTAATCTGTGTACTGT
>NW_020329202.1:0-22855 GCF_001858045.2 Oreochromis niloticus | reverse complement strand
AGTGCAGATCCTGTGAAATCTCAGTAATTGGGATTTAATTATCCCTGCAAATGTGTGTTTTGGGTGAAAACTTGTTCTGAACAGTAAGGCATGTGTATCTGTAGGTTTGAAAAAGACTTTAACATCTAATTTGTGGTCATTTGGGAAATTTGGGCCCTTAAATGTAGTTGTGTCTAAAAAATCAATTGAGGATTTATTAATGGTGGATTTCAGTTTGATGGAAGCATTATGGTCATTAAATTGTCATTATTAACATTAATATGAATTATCAGTGTAAATATGCTTTTGCGAATGTCTCCTGTTGTCAGATATCCTGTTTGGATCGTCCACTTTGACTCTTCACAACGTATGTTATATTCTGTTAAATATTTAACCTGTGAGTAAAGGAAACTGATACTCACACTGAGTAAAGCGCCAACAACAGTGATGTTGTTGCACCAGAGTCATGTCTAAAGTTCTGTTCAGTGTTTCTGGTTATTGGGAGCAGAGTGTTTCCCCTACTTAAAGCAACGTGATCAGCAAGTACAGAATCAAACAGGTTTTTAATCACTGTACTAAAGGCGCAGATGGGGATTGAACCCATGAGCTTTGGCAGACGAGACCAATGCCTTGCCACTTGGCCACTATGCCACACAGGCTGAGCTTTGTCCATACCGTAACATCATATTCCTCTTGAATTGTTCAATTAAATGAATTGATGAACATGTTTGTCATCTTAGTTGGTTTGAGTGCTCAAAGTAGAGAATCACTGCATAAGAATCAGTCCATTCAAAAGCAACATTCTCCAATATTCCAAAAACCCAGAGAAAGATTGCCAAATGCGAACATCATTCCAAGGAAAGCATGAAAAAATGTTGCAAGCTTGTAAAGTGTTGCCACATTTATAGTGCATCTGGTCAACACCGGCATTATTCTGTTAGAATTACTATCACCCAGTTTCAGCCAAGCTTTAGCAGTGACATTTCACTCCACAATGCTCCACAAACCATCATGGTGGTGTTAAATCATAAACAGTATATAACGCTCTATTACTCAATAAGCAATGGTGTTTTGTAAAACTTGAGTGGACTGTTATTTTTATGCTTGTGTATAATTTCTGACATTATGCAGATGTACTCTTTATAAGGCTGTGGAAACCTGCAGTCAGGTGAAACTGAAGAAGTCACTTTGATGAGTGAAAAAGATGCCCAGAACAGACTTTCGGGAGAACATTGCTCCTGGACGGACTGTTGTTTCTTACAGCTAGTGTCTAGTACAGAAAGGGACTTTTTGTTTCCCTTGTCAGCTTGTATTAAAGGTATAGATGGGTATTGAATCCAAGATCTTCAGTTTACAACACTAACACCTTGCCACTTGGCCACCAGGCCACACTGTAGAACCCCAGCACCGCCATCAGGCCAAACTTTTATTGTAGAATAAATGTATCTTGGAAAGTTTGCATTCAAATCTTTTCAAGATTACTGACACCCTATTGGTTTTTGGTGATGACAGATTTAGTGAATCTTCAAAATCTTTCATCCAATTGTTTTCTAATTTTGGGTGCACGTCTGTGCCCTTTAGAATGAGTCATGTTGATTTTTGTGACCCTAGACATCCCTTTCACTCACCCTTCGTCTTTCCTTATCCAGGCTTGGGACCGGCCACGGCAGAGTTGAAGAAGGGTTTTCTTCTGCTTTATTTTTTGTGTGAGTCTTTATGTACTTGTTCTTTTTGTTTGTTTGTTTGTTTGTTTTGGGGGGGGGGGGGTGTACATATTTGTGAAACAGAAAATAATGACATGCTCAAATAATCAGAACATGGAACAGTTGTTGTCCAACAGTCAAGTTTCTTGTCTGCACAAGTGTACACATGGATGAGTGTGTGCATACTCATGCACGCACACACCCACACACACATTTCTTGCACTGTGCACAGGTCATGCTCGTCTTACAATCATCATAGCACCACCACCCTCACCCTCCAAGCCTGGTTTCTTCCTGTTAAAGGGGAGTTTTCCCTTTCCACTATCACCAAGTGCTTGCTCAAAGAGCGTCATATGATTATTGTTGGGTTTTTGGGTTTGTTTGTTTTTTATTGTTACTGTAGGGTCTTTGCCTTACAACATAAAGCAGCTTGAGGTGATTGTTACTGTGATTTGGTGCTATAATATACATATACATTCTGTTTGTTTACATTGTACAGTGTGCCAACTTTTTGTAATTAGTAACATAGTTATTGCCCTTATTGAGCTATAATACAAAAACAACTAAAGCTTTAAAATAAGTGTCAGTGAGCTGAAAAAACAATATTTATACCCAAAACATAGTACAGCAGAATCTAGTATAACATGGAAACACCTACCTGAAACACAGACTTTATGTATTTTAAGTACTTCAGTAAATGTTCCCACTACTATCTGCACTCACTTCCGAAGATATTTAGACTAATGAGAGAACTCTGAGCTCCTCCGCTTCATGTGAGATTCACTTTCCACTGTTTCTTTTCTTTCTTTCTTTTTTAAATCCCTCTCCATTGCATTAATGTCTTGAAATACCAGGAAACCAAGCATCTGCATCTGGAGACTTTTGACTCAAAAGGCAATAAAAACCAAAACAAATGTAAAAAAAAAAAAACCAATAACAAAAAAAATGAATACAGGAAAATTACATTTTCACAAATGTCAAACATTTTTTAATTAAAATTCCTCTTTTTTTCCTACTAAAAGTTGTAAAAATGAGTCCAAGGGCATGATGCCGTAGCAGAGGATGTACTTCCTGAGGCAGCTGAAGAAATTCAACCTGCCAACACGGATGATGATGCAGTTCTACACTGCAATCATCGACTCCATCCTCACCTCCTCCATCACCGTGTGGTACGCTGGAGCCACTATCAGGGACAAACAGAGACTTCAGCGTGTTGTGCGCTCTGCTGAGAAGGTGATTGGCTGCAAACTCCCATCTCTGCAGGACCTGTACACCTCCAGGACACTGGGGCGTGCAGCTCGGATCACAGCTGACCCTTCTCACCCTGGACACAGTCTGTTTGACCTGCTCCCCTCAGGCAGGAGGCTCCGGTCCATTCGCACCAGAACCTCTCGCCATAAGAACAGTTTCCATAGAAGCATAGATGCATCTGAACATGTGTAGAGAATGACCGTGCCCCCAAATTGCCAAATTGGTGTCTTAACACCAAGTTTGTTTTTTGTCTGTTTGGGAGCTGACACAGTCTCAATGGAGATGGGTTTTTGGGGGGTAGCAGGAGGAGAGAAGCTGCAGAGAGGCGTGTAAGACTGCAACTCTCCTTCCTGGTCCCAACTCTGGATAGTCATATTTTGGGGGTTTAATAAATTGGTCCATATTTCTAGAAATGAGAGCTGCTCCATCCAAAGTGGGATGGATGCCGTCTCTCCTAACAAGACCAGGTTTCCTCCAGAAGGTTTGCCAATTATCTATGAAGCCCACATCGTTTTTCGGATTCTAAACTGACCGCAGGTGTGAATGTGAGTGTGGATGATTGTCTTTCTATGTTAACCCTGGACAGTTTAACTTGTACCCTCACTTCATGGTAGCGCAATAAGTGGGAGAACACCTATTCCGACACCCATATCTTAGATTAAGCTAATAGTATTAGTGCGCTGTTATCAAAGGTTACCTGGATTATAGGTATATTCAAAACTTTACATAGAAGAGATAAGAGTGCGTGCGTATATGCTCACTTCTGACGATGATAATATGATAAGGTGTTATCTCATCTGTACTTGAAAGTACTTCAAACACCACATGCACATGCAATGTTATCTGTGTGTCTAACGATCTATAAGTGAGCAAAGACAGTGTTATAAATATTTTGAGTCATTTCTATGCCTTGAAAGTACTTACTCAGTACTTACTCAGCGCACACACAGATATTATATTCAAAATCATAACGGTCACGCCTTCGATTTCTTACCGCTACTTTTCGTACAGCATCCAGGAAATGACGTAGACTGTTTCTACTGCATCATTTGCATTTTACATTCACTCTGTGGGCACATCTCCGCTAAAATCTCATATAAACCATTTCTACAACCACCAAACACAACGAAAACAAGCCATGATTAAAAGAGCAGTTACGTAAATGCACACAAGTCCACTAAACAAACAAAACTGAACCACAATTCATCAGACCTCATGTAACCGGATAAAGAAAGGCTGGTTATCTTCCAGAGCTATCACCGATTCCAACACCAAGCTTCACCGCGCTCTGACTAAAATTCACTGAAAGAGCCGCAAAAGAAGACCACAAAAACCACCACAGTTATCTAGAGAATCTAAAGAACAGCACAAATTCCAAAGCATGTAAAACACAAGAGCTGTGTCAAATGTTTCACTTGATTTATACGTTATTTATACCTCGAGCACCCTTTTTTCTTTCTTAATCATTTTTTTGTTTTTTTCTCCTAATGTATTCCTTTTTTGTTTACCGACTTGTATTTGTATACATGAGTTGTAAAAGATACTGCAAGCTGTGACATTTTTCCTGCCCTTTCTATAACTGCATTATTATGTATATTTGTTGTTTAGTTGTTCAACTTAAAAAAGTAAAAAAGAAAAAAATATTGGCTCAAAAAGTATTTTAGGCCTGTTAATAAAATTAAATAATTTCTGCTGTTTAATACCTAAAAAATTCAACTGACATGGTGCTCAATGTGTGCAAAATTGGGCCTTTTTTTCAACGTCTGGATATTTATGTGTTGGCAGTGCTGTAATTTTTCACGGTTTCACTTTAGAAACATAAAACTTTGCACAGATGATGTTTATACTGAATTTCGGGAATTAAAGGTCTGCAGCTCAGACACAAGCATTTCACTACATGTTGTACCCTGTATGATTGTGTATGTGACAAATAAAGGTTGTTTGTTTCTTTGTTTGTTGTGAAATGTGAACTGAAGCATGTTTTAAAAGGGTTATATGTTAAAAAACTAAATAAAAAAATCAGGCGGGAATAAAATCTACTCACTTTTTCTGTGTTCCAGTCTCAGTAACTTTGACACAGTAATATCTGCTGCAATATTTACACCTCTGATGACATTTCACAAGTGTTAGCTTTCTTTTGATACCACGATTGTATACACAGAGTTTGTAATTGCACTCAATTAATTTGGGGCATTTCATTTTCGAGCAGGAAGCTCAGAAAACCCTTTGGGGCTCAGGTTAAAGAACTGGACCACTACAGGTTTAGAAAACCCATCCAGAATAATTTTGTCCATCTGGGCCCATATAGGGACATCAAAGGTCAAAACTTCTGTTGCCCTGTGGAGGTTAAGCGTGGGTTTGCCCTGCTCACACACTCCCGCCCACAACTACCCACTGTGAGCCCATGCAAGTAATAACGTTTGGCACATTACTTATGATAAGAAGCCACCATGAGGGGAAATACAGTTGTGGAGAAGATGAAACCAAAGCACCTGTTTGATTACACTGTCAGAAATATGAGGCTGGGAGGAGGCGACTGATGCAAAGCCCCAGGGAAAAGGAAAGTTAACGATTTTTTCATTCCAAAAAATCATTTATACAGTTCAGTGGTCTACAGACAGACTGAAGAGAGAAACAAAGCTAGTATCGATCTGATACCAATACCAGTGCTGGTTTGTCAATATTATACAGTGGCTTGCGAAAGTATTCGGCCCCTTGAACTTTTCCACATTTTGTCACATTACAGCCACAAACATGAATCAATTTATTGGAATTCCACGTGAAAGACCAATACAGAGTGGTGCACACGTGAGAAGTGGAACGAAAATCATACATGATTCCAAACATTTTTTACAAATAAATAACTGAAATGTGGGTGTGCGTAATTATTCAGCCCCTGAGTCAATACTTTGTAGAACCACCTTTTGCTGCAATTACAGCTGCCAGTCTTTTAGGGTATGTCTCTACCAGCTTTGCACATCTAGAGACTGAAATTCTTGCCCATTCTTCTTTGCAAAACAGCTCCAGCCCAGTCAGATTAGATGGACAGCGTTTGTGAACAGCAGTTTTCAGCAGGTTTGTGGCTCAGCTGCAGGGGAGGGGTGAAGCAGTGGGTTTCGGGCAGAATGTTTCCAGGCATGTAGTCTTGGAACATCTCCAGATGGATCGTGGATAAGGCCAGGGCCATAGGCACCGTTCATGCAATCCATGTAGAACTGCAAGGGACTTCCTGTTGACAGACAGAAAAAGAGCGGTTAGTGACTTCCTTCCAAACTATTTTCTCCATGCACTTCATTCCCACGCATTTCTCCTGACCATATGCAGATACCTGGGATGTGGGTGCCATCGTATTTGATATCCATCTCATGCAGACCGGCCTCTGTGGAGCGTACTTGTCAGCAACTGTGCCATCGTTGTTGTCTGTGATGTCAAGCTTAGCAACTTTGCCTGATGCCATTCGGACCTCACCTAAAGCAGAGGACAAAAACAATGACACACACACATCATTATGCTCAAACTATCTGTTTATTAAGTAGACTTGTTACCTGTGACCTCTCCTTTCTGGATGGTGAATGGAATCACCAGGTCAAATGGTCTCAGACTTGCCACATCCAGCCAGATCATTCCCATTGGTCGGTCTGTTGCCTGAGAGACACGCAAGTGCACACGTCAGATCACAGGTTGTTAAGAGATTGTGGCAACAGTTCTGGTTACAGCGACAACATGTCACAGACTAAATGAACACAGGAAATTAATACAGGACCTGTAACATCAGAAGGCTGTGGCTTCTTAACATTATGCAGCTCTGCTGAACTGTCCATGTGTTTCAGGCATCCCGTTTTTGACATGGAGAGAGAGAAATGAGAGAACGCACCCTCTCAGTGATGAAACACCTGCAATGAGAGACAGCAGACAATGATGCAGTCTGATGAAAGGAGACCATGTGTGCTATAGATGACAAAGGGACAACAGGGAGAAGCTGAACAAAAACTGAAGCTGAGAAGGCCGAGAGACCGGAGGCTGAGGTTTTAGATACCCAGGGCTGTTGGGGCATTTGGCTCTGTTGCATGAGCTGGTCTGACGGAGCTCCTTCCAGTACTTGGAGGGTGTAGGCAGGGATGATGGAGGGAATTGAGAGAGGGAAAAGATAAGGCATTGGAGCGGATTAAAACGGCGTCAAAGTGATATAGCGAAACGGCTGCAGCCATCAGGACCAATCACAAAGCCTCTGTAGGGGAATGGATCTGTGCTCCAGGGCACTCGTAAATCCTGTAACCTCAGCAGTTACTGTACTGAGGAGCAACGTAAACACTCTTCATTATCAAGTTCGACTTGTAATGCGCGCCATTTCTACATCAACTGCCTATTCATCTGAAAATGTGTTCTTATACAGACCCCACTCCTTTATACCGTCTTACTGACACTCCACTGAGAAATGAGAACTTTCCTTAAATGCACTTTAAAAGTACTTCATCACTACTAAATGGCTGAAAAATAAAAACAATTAAAAATGAAGCCAGTACAGCTGTGACAAACAATGTGATTCCTCCAAGAGTCATTCTCATATAAGCTCCCATGTCCACCTTTACAGCAGGAAAAAAAAGCTGTTTTTGGACAGCATGGGCAGTTTTTCACAGCAACACAACATATGTGACTTTATTGGCTTTAACAAAGATATTCAATCAGGGCTTTGGCATCTGGGACTGCTTATGCATTTACTTCAGTCAGTGGCATCTGTCACTCTTATTAGCACTCACTTAAATTGCTTATGTAGAATTTGAGAAAAGCTTATCTTGGGTCTTGCCCACGTCCTATCTACTCGAGTTATCTCGCCCATAGGTGCTTCATGTCGTTGACTTGACGCAGCTTAAGACTCATCATAAGACACTACTGCTTCTCTAACTCGAGGGTCATTCTTGACAACTGTACTCTGCCTGTTTGCGATTGTTTTGACTGAGACTGAAAACTCAGTTTTATTCATGAAAGTTGCCAAAACAGCATGTAGGCACGTAGGATTAAATGCAGCTCACTCACTGCGACTTGGAATGGACTGCTAGGGATGTGCTCCCCTCCAAAGCGAACGCAGATCACATACTCACCAGGCTGTGGCGCTTGAGAAGTGGATGTAGCTGTGGGTAATGAGAAAAGATGAAAAGAACAATTGATAACTTTTTCGTTACGTCCGATCTGTGTGAAGTTCATAGCCAGTGCTCTGACACAGAGCCATCAACCTCTGAACGCTTAAAAAGCACCAGTGTATCCAGAAAACACATTACATGTGGTGATAAATGCCCTGCCCAAGTGCCCCCTCTCCCCACTGCCTTTCAGCGGCAGGCAGCAGCAAACAGATTGTCAGAGGAGGCCCAGATGATGATCAAGTTTAACATTGTCTACAATATTGCCAAAGAGTGCCAAAGCACTTTAAGCACAAGCACTATTTCAGTAACTTATCTTTCCTGTAGAACTGTGCTCCAAATAAAGAACTTTGTGTCGACAAGCTTGTTAGTTCATCATTTACAAATCAATATTGTCTGTATGACAGCAATTAAAATAAAGTGAAACATGTAAAACAGTGGGGTTAAGCGATGCGATGAAAAATTTGGGTGCACCTAACTTTTGTGCTGGTGCACCTAAGAAAAAAAGTTAATCCATACAATCTTAGTAATATTTATCACTAGTTTTAAATGTTAAAATTCAAATATTCAAGCAAGTCAATATTCAAGAAAATGCACGTAAAATAAATTAATATTAGTTGTAGTTGGCTTTAAACTTTGGGGTACCGCCTCTCTACTCATTGGCTCCTTTCCCTCCAACAGCACGGTATCCACCAGATTTGGTTCATACCTGAGATATTACAGATTATAAAGTCACATCTACCTTTTTATGCAATTCCCTTCTCACATATACATTGAAACAGAGAAGGTAGGACTGACTAACAACCACAAGAGCTTTCTGAGACTGATTATATACTGATTTTGAGTATAAACACTAGCAAAATGCAAGTTTTGCTGCAGCAGATGTCATTGACTGCTTCAGGGCTTGCTCCCAGCAGCTGGACGGTGTCCCGGAGTAAAGAACTACATATCTAGCTGTTGTGACAGTATCTCCAGTGACAGGTCAGTTCATGTCTACATACTCACTGGCTAAGTTATGGTAGTGAAGGCTCACTTACTCTGTCTTCCACTACTCTCAGACACTGTGTCATATTTTCAGAGGAGCCCAACAAACCACAGATCACTGAGCTGTCCTAACAAATCTCCAGCAATGATGCAACACGTAGGAAGACTGAGTTATAAAGACATGGCAATATTTCAACAAGGTCTTGAATTATGAGGCCCCGTCATATCTTAAACACATTAAGGTACCACATCACCCCGGTACAGCTCTTCACTCTCAGACTAGCTCTTTCTAAAAGTAGAATGGGAGGCAGAGCCTTCAGCTTTCAGGGCTCTGCTCTGAACCAGCTCCCAGTTTGGATTCAGGAGACAGACACCCTCTGTACTTTCAACATTACACTTACAACTTTCCTATTTGATAAAGCATATAGTCAGCCTTGGATCAGGTGACCCTGAACCCTCCCTTAGTTACACTGCAGTAAACCTCTTGTGTGGTTACTTATAGTTACCATTTATGTCTTTATAGTGAGGGTTAATAGTTACTTCCCAACCATTTATTCGTCTTCTATCACTTATTCATCTTCGAGAATGGAGATGTGCATGGCCCGGCAGTCCCTCTGCAAATCTCAACTCTTTGTTACTGTCAAGAGATTTACTCTAAAGACACTTCTTCAGCTAAGAGTCTAAGGGTAGAAACACACAGACGCTGTGGTTTTCACTTGTATACAAGGGCGGTCACAGAACGCTCACACCAGAGTGGGGGCCCTGTGATGCGTGCTCTGTTCTTGCACTTGTCTTTATTTATATACAAAAGTAATACAACAGTGAATACGTCTATTCATAGGTAGAGGAAAGTTAGTGTGTAGGGAGTGAAGATAAGAGTGGTTTAGGTGTATGCGTGTGTGTTGTGAGATTCAGAAGGACGCAGCCTCTCTTCTTGTTAGGGAGCGTCAGATAAGAGTGTCCAGCTCTTCTCTTCCTGCTTGTTCAGCTATTATCGCTGTGAGAAAGAATTTATAAAACAGTCTTGTAGTGGACAACAGTCTAAGTCATCAAAAGGTCAACATACAGTATTCTATCATATGCAAACTTATATCATTAAAAGCTTATACTGACTACTAAGTACAATTTTCCATTGACATTCCCTCCTGTTGTCAGTATAACTTTCAAGTGAGATATCAGTATGTAACATCTTGTTGTACAGTTTCTATCACACCATCATTAATCACACAAAGTCTTCATGTTCCAACAGGTCGGAGTCATCATCATCATCATCATTTGTCACGGCTATGTATGCAGCAACAGTGGAAACAATTATACGGTTAATCATGAGTTTTAGACATGGCAGTATACATGTTACAAAGACACAAAATAAAAGTAAGAATACAAAAAGGGATAAATAGAATAAATAAGAATAAGAATACAAAGGAATTGCAAGTATTTCAAGTATTTCAAGTATTGAAGTCTATTGCACCGTTGGTTTTTAACAAAAAGTATTACACAGTGAAAAGGGAGTAGTAGTCTTTTTAGCAGTCACTTGTATTATTACATAGGCCTGATTTTGGGCCTGCTGGATCTGTCTCAAGGCGTTCAGGGCGTCAGTCATGTTTGATGAGTGTACATTGTCTGATGTGTGTGTGTGTCATTTCTCACTCAATCAACAAGTGCACGTCTGTTCAGGTGTGTGTTTCTCTTCATTCTGAGTCAGTGTGTGTAGATGTGTATGTTAGTGTATGTTGGCGTGTTTATCACTTTCCTGTTCTGGTGTTTTGGGTAAACCACGGCCTGAAGCGTGTCCTGGGGTCCTGCCCTCCTCCTTTTCAGTCCGGTTGCGACCATTGCTGCTGCTGCTGCTCAAAGTTCAGTCTGTCCTGGTTTTGGCCCCAATTGGGGCAGTCCTTTCTTCTTCTGTGTTTTGTCCATTCTGAGGTGCCTTTTGACCTCAGTTGCTCCTCCTGTCTCTGGCACGCCCTTTCTTCTGCTGCCCGATCATCCGTGTTGGTCCGTCACTGTCCTGTACAGTGTTAATGCAGAGTTATCAAGGTCAGCATTCTTTTGCTCGGCCTTACTTTTCATTCGGGCTTAATGGGCGTCTCGTCACAGCTCTGTCAGCTGAAGCTGTCTGGAAATCTTCCCCGTGTAGTGAAACGGGCCTTGGATTTAACGCTCTCCGTCTCTGCTGCATGAGATCGCTTTCCTGTAGCACTGTTGACATTTTTAGATTGTTGTTATGGGTCCAGCTGCTGCAGCATTTGGTCAGGGTCAGGGTCAGAGATGGTAGAGGGGAGAGCAGGAGTCCAGGTCAGCTTCGGCTTTCAGGACCGGCAAAGCAGCCTGTAATTAAACATAAAGAGAAAAAACAAAACAAAACAAAAACAGACGAACAGGAAAATGATGTTGTATTGGCTGTGTTATTCAGAGAGGGGAGAAACACCGGGCCAGGCCCTGTGTCAGCCTTCTCTCCCCTTTTTTGTTTTTCCTCACAATATAATCAACTCATAACCCACCAAGTTGACAGGACAACACAGGTAGATATTAAAATTCGTAAGATCACGTTTAAAAGCACAAAAAGGAATTTTCCTTCCTTCAGTAATCACTTGTATGATTCAATCAGCAGAAAACATCTCACAATTTGACTCTTAACCACTAAATTTGTTGTTTCATCACTGGTTGGTCATACCAGTCTCGTTCTTTTTGAAGTTGTTGTCCTGCAACCCAGAGAGTTTATTTGTTAGTAGTGGATAAACTTCAGCATTTGATAACAAAACTATTAAGTTTTCCCTGTTTTAACACTAATGAGGGATATAGGCGCATGTATAGTGTGTGCTGTAGTGTAAGCTGTTCTTCATTGCATGTATGTGTGTTAGTAGCTTGCAAGCAGGGCCTCTGGGCCTGTCTCACCCAAAGAGCATTTTCTCAACAGTTGCCTTTCTCTCACGTGTGTTAAGAAAGGCAAATGTGCTTGTAGCAGTTGTGAGATTATTATGCTGTTATATATTACATTATACCTGTAATCAAAATGAGTGAATCATGATACTGCTGTAGGCCACATCACACTTCTGAGTTAAAAGAATGTGAAAATCATTAGATTTATTAGATAGGTTTGTATTATCCTATGCTGCTGATTTATTGTGAGTGAGTTACACTGTTTCATGACATTTCATACTGCCGAGTTATGAAAAGAATATTGTATTCAGAGAGTAGGGGCCTCTCTCTTTTTTTTTTTTTTTTTTTTTGTGATAGTAAAGAGCCACGGGAGCGTCACCCCCACCTTTGGTGGAGGCAGAAAAACAGGGAGCCAAGGTCATAACTCAGGCTCACTAAGAGTTAGAAAGAATATGAATGCTTAGTTTGTGGCTGTGGCGCATTTGTATGGCTTCTTTTCTTTGTTTAGTAGCTTTCTGCCTTCACCTGAGGGTGTGCCCTAAGCATGTGACTTCAGGTCTCCATAATTGGAGTTTATTTAAAGATAAATAAAATGATTTCATATATTGCTCGCAGATCATGCATTAGACGGTATGTTGCAGTATTAGCCTGCTTCAACACTTAAGCAAAACATCACTCTTTGTTTTATTATTATTATTATTATTATTATTATAAATTCTCCTTTCTCAAAAACAGAAAATGAAATTGTAGTTGTTCTTGGTTGAGAACACAAAACCTCCCTTTTCCCCCTTTTTTTCAAAACAAGAAACTAAGTTTTAACTTTTCTGGCTTGTCACCTAAAACAAAACAGACAACCCAGCTCTCAGCTGGCTCTGAACAGAAGTTACAGTACTCATCACTCAAGCAACATTTCAAAAAACAAAAGAAACAAAAACAAAACTCAGCACACTGCACAGAGAACAACAACAATACACAACTGAAGATGTTGTTCTTGTTTGTTCTCCTTGAATTTTAGAATAAAGTTATTACATCTGCATTAGTAAATCATATGCCTAATCATTATGTGTCACTGTGATCCACAAGTATGATCACAAATTTAGTCATTTTTCAACCCAACAAAACAAAAAACAAAACAAAACAAAAACAAGTTACTGATGGCTTGAACGCTTTACACACGAGTCAGGATGCAAAAAGGCTGCTGCCAAAGACAAATCAGAAGCGTGAGGGAAAAAAAAACAAAAAAACTGAGCCCACAGACGGCTTCATGTTTGAGCTTTAATAGCAGTTTCCCTCCCTCTGATGTGTTCTTATGTAGCTCCTGCTCTAAAAAATGTGTAACCTGCTCATCAGCTTAGCAGTGACCATGTATTTAATTCAGCTTCTCAATTGTGCAGCTTTAGCTGTTGTATAGAGGGTTTAGCTTGTTAGTGTTAGTATAGGTGTGCTCTATATTTCAGCAATGTCTCATCTAGGATGACAGGTTTTCAAGCAGGTCAAGTGCCTCTATGCACTTAATTAGTTTAGATATTTTCTTTATCTCATATGTCATTATACTGAATTTGAGCAAACCTTAAGCTTGATGCAGACTACTTTTAACAATTATCCACCTCACATCATAGCTAACTGAGGTGCCTCTTCATATTAATATTATGTTATTATTAATGTTATTATCTTTTATATAACAGCAATAGTATATTACAATATTTTATTTTGCATCCATCAAGGGATGGGGGTGATCTGCAGTTTCACCCCGTCCCAAGCTGGAGACATTTTCCTTTTCACACACTTTCCTTGGCTGAACAATGACAAAACCTTAATATACCTTATGCATCTCTCTATTTCATTTAATATGTGTTTGTGTGAGTTATGTATTTTCATGCAGTCTATCCATTCTAGCACGGTCGTCCTGCCAACTATATTCATTGTTAATACCAGTTTACAGGTTGTTATCCTTGCTTTATCAATTGAATACATTACAGTTGTTTTATTTAACTTTATTCCTCTTGCATTTATATGTATTCAGTTGGGTCTGTTTCCAGCCCTTTTTAAACTTATACTTGGATCTCTAATTTTACTTGGTGAGGGATTATTATGTTCTTCCTAATCTGAACTGCTTCTTTGTTTCTTACAGTCACGTGCAAAATGTCCCTCTTTCCACACCTCCAGCATGCAGTATTAAAGTCACTGTTTGGTGTGTGTCTAAACCTGTCTCTACCCCCTGCTCCTGCCCTACGCATTCCTCTCCCTCTCTTTTGGCCTCTGAAACCTCTCCTGTAGCCTCCACTGAAAGCTGTGAGAACAGTGTCAGCGTCGAGGGCAAAAACTGAGACCTTCTCTTTCTTTTTCACCACTGTCTGTGCATGGTTAGCATATTGAAACGCCTCATCTGCTGTGCCCGTATCTTGCGTTACCCAATTCTTTTCTACATGAGACCTAATGGGTGGTAGTAATCCTTCAATGAAAGTGCGTTTAAATAGATTTTATTTTCCTCTTTCTTTTTCTTATTTTCAGTTCTCCTTTCAGCTTCAGTTTCCCATGCTTGGAAAAGTTTATATTCTTCTTCACGTTTTAATTTCTTCTTTGGGTCTTTTGTTAATGTAATTTCTTGTTTCAGGACAGCTTTCAACTGGGTAACAGCTGAGGGATTGCATTACCCTTCCCAGCTGTGGTTTTTAGCTTTTTGTGGATTTCTCCACCTATTTGCACTTATTCTACCTGCTCCGGTTTGTTGCTTTTCTAAACATTCCTCATCAGGTGTTAATTTGCTTGTTTATTCCCCATTGTCAAAGATTTTGCTGGGCTGTCACTGGCACGCTTGACTTCAGAGTGGTTGCTGATACGCCCTTCTACTTCACTTCTAAAAAATGAAGGGGTATCAGTTTTACGAGATAAACTCAACCGTTCTCATTTGTCACCAGTACGTGAGCCTCAGCAAAGAAAACAAATAAAATAGAAGTAGTTCAGCAGCGTATTGTGCTGTAAAATCAACTTACTTCCAGACACATACACACACATAGACATTTGCGCGCTTTACTAATTCGGTTCCTTATGGCGATTCCTAACCTATTTTATTTGTCGGTTCATTAAGGCGATTCCTAACCTATTTTATTTGTCGGTTCATTAAGGCGATTCCTAACCTATTTTATTTGTCGGTTCATTAAGGCGATTCCTAACCTATTTATTGTCGGTTCATTATGGCGATTCCTAACCAAAGTAGTGTTTCTCACCTCTCAGACGTCTCACTGGTGATTCGGATCGTCAGACTGAATCCCGCCGCCGTGGACCAGACTAAAAACACCGGCCTGGACCCGAATTCACACGTTCCAGGGCTTTCGGCCTCGTCTAAGAGGGCTGTGCACAGACTTCGGTGCTGGCTCCACGGCGTCAGGAAACAGTATGCCAGATCCTGGAACAGAGTCACAGATAACAGTTCTGATGTTTCTGCCCCGGCTACGAAGGACCAAAATAAATGTCAAGAGATTTACTCTAAAGACACTTCTTCAGCTAAGAGTCTAAGGGTAGAAACACACACAGACGCTGTGGTTTCACTTGTATACAAGGCGGTCACAGAACGCTCACACCAGAGTGGGGCCCTGTGATGCGCGCTCTGTTCTTGCACTTGTCTTTATTTATATACAAAATAATACAACAGTGAATACGTCTATTCATAGGCAGAGGAAAGTTAGTGCGTAGGGAGTGAAGATAAGAGTGGTTCAGGTGTATGCATGTGTGTTGTGGGATACAGAAAGACGCGGCCTCTCTTCTCGTTAGGGAGCGTCAGATAAGAGTGTCCAGCTCTCCTCTTCCTGCTTGTTCAGCTATTATCGCTGTGAGAAAGAATTATAAAACAGTCTTGTAGTGGACAACAGTCTAAGTCATCAAAAGGTCAACATACAGTATTCTATCATATGCAAACTTAAATCATTAAAAGCTTATACTGACTACTAAGTACAATTTTCCATTGACAGACCCCTAAAAACAGGACATAGAACATACATTACACAGTTGTATCTCTAAATATAATCATAAGCCCATATAACCTTCAAAATGAGACCAGTCTACTGTAATTTAGGTTTTACACAGTTCAGCTGGCAGCTGGCAGAGTTCCCTTTATTCCCTTCATAAAGTTACTCACACAAGTTTGGGCCCTGATTTGATCTGAATTCTGCAATAATCTACACTATTGGACAGACGAGCCAAAAGATCAGATCACCTTCTTTGAATAAAGCTGTGGTGATAACGGGGAGGAAGAAACAAGCACCAGCACAAGCTGGTCTTTGCCAACAGCTATCTCTGCCAGAACAGAGACCAAAGAAAATACACTGACACCTCTGATCTGCTCGAAAAGCTTAGATTCATTTAAAAAAATAATAAAAACATCAATATACTGGCAACCGTACAAGGTGGGGGGAAAGCCATCGTAAAAACATTCATGCTTAGACAAACATCCATCCGTCCATCCATTCGCTTCCGCTTATCCTTTCAGGGCGCTGGAGCCTATCCAGCTGTCATAGGGCGAGAGGCGGGGTACACCCTGGACAGGTCGCCAGTCTGTCGCAGGGCTAACACACAGGGACAGACAACCATTCACACCTAGTGACAATTTGGATTATCCAATTAACCTATCCCACAAGCTGCATGTCTTCGGATGGTGGGAGGAAGCCGGAGTACCCGGAGGAACCCACGCAAACACGGGGAGAACATGCAAACTCCACACAGAAAGACCCCGGCCTGATGGTGGAATTGAACTCAGGACTTTCTTGCTGTGCGGCAACAGTGCTAACCACCGTGCCACTGTGCTGCCTGACAAACACTTAAAAGCAAAGTTCAAATGACAGCTCAAAAGGACCTGTTTACATTCGCGTACCAACTACAACCCTGTTTATTCATGTTTATTCTTGTTTTTAAATCCTTGCCATTGTGATTTGAATTTTGATCTTGTCAATTTCGTCAAACATTTTCATAAAAGTGTTATGAAGAGTTGTTCCATGTAGTATGACGGAAAACATTCAGACCGTATTATAGACCAATAAACTAAATAAACGGACTGTTTTTGTTAGCACTCTCTGACTTTGTGAGGCAGTACAGGTATTCTTACCACTGCGGCTGAGTCCTGGTCCTCTGCCTTGAGAAGGATCCACTTTGACCCTGAAGGATGTCATTGGAATAGCCTAAACGCAAACAGCCTTTGTCCTGATGGCAGAGGACAAAGGCTGTGTTAGCATGTTACCTTTGCAGGTAATGCTCTACAGTCATTTTTAGCCTCAAACAGCAGGTGGGTTAAATAAGTTTCCCTGTAATATCGGTTGTTTGGAATATTCTTTGACATGAGCATATGTTTGCGCTCTTTACTCTCACACACACAGTTTATGGAGCTTTACCTTGACCAGACTCTGAGCAGTCAACAGTGAAGTATGTTGGCTGGAAGGCTTGGAGGCCCGTATTGCCACTCCAGGGTCAGAGACCTTCACCTTGTTTGGATGACAGCCTGCTCCGATATTCATCTGTGGGCACAAACACCAAACTCAAGAGACTTTTCAGTGAGAAGAAAGGCAAACCCTGCATGCAAGAGTGAAAGTGAGTGCATACTCACCCTGAATGGACTCTCAGTCTCCCCAGGAGACCATCACAGTCTGCTTCACAGGCTTACGTGGGGTGTAGGTGCAGGTGTATGTGCTGTTGCCATTATCCTTAACCTGGACATCCACAGAATTGACTTCACCATCCTGTGCAGAAGACAAGGGATTAGTTCAATCAGATTTAACACACGGTAGTTTTCGGACCATAAGGCGCACTGTTGATGAACAGGTCTGGTTTTATACATGAGGCGTACTGGATTATAAAACGCATTAAGCGAAACAAAACAGTCAGATAAGTCAAACTTTACTCAACTCTTTCTTCTAGCTTCCTCTACTTCCGTACCATTGATTCATTAATGTGAAATCTCTCGCAGCTGCTCTATTCTCATGTTCTACTGCGTGACTGACAGCCTTGAGTTTGAAATCCGCTTCGTAAGCATGTCTCTTAACAGGTGCCATTTTGGGGTCCTATCCACACACAATACAGTAATATTATGTTGAAGCGCAGCGCGTATCACTCCGCGAGGCTGCTGACTACGTAACCGTGATGCTCCGACAATCCATCAAGCGGTGCGACTTCGTAGCTTACCAAAGTCGTACTAAAACATTTTTTGACAGATTTTTGAGCGCCGTGTATTACATAAAATCGGTTCAAGGTCAGTAAGCACAACCAGAATTCATACATAAGGCGCACAATTAAAGGATTTAAGTGCGACTCATACTCTGAAAAATACGGTACATGCAATATATTTAACATATTTGTGGTCATATACAAAGCCAGATATACCTGGGCTATAATTTCAGAGGAGCTTTTCCTCCTTGCTTGGCATCAACTGTGAATTCAGTGGGTTTTCCAACAGCCAGACCACTGCTCTGAAGGCCTGGACCGTACGCCTTAACCTAGAGAAAACAATTTTAAACAAACAATTAAAAAAGGAACAAGTCAAAGATCTACTACAGCCAAAGAAGATCATTTATAGACTTAGCGCTGTGAAAAATATTTGCCTCCTTTCTGATTTCGTATCTTATTCCATATTTGTCACACTACACGTTTCAGATCAATACATTTATAGTATAGACAAGAATGTGTAATATTAAACGGCAGTTTTCAAGGGGAAAAAGCTATCCAAACATACTTGGTCCTATATGAAAAAGTAATTGCACCTAAAACCCGATACCTTGTGTGTCACCTCTGACACCAAGAACTGCAGCAAGCGTTGGTGCTAGAGGTCACATTTTGAGTTTGTAAAGATATTAAGGTAGACACACGTAGTTAGCGGCAGGTGTGTTGTTGATCGAGAGGGCTTAGCCTCTACAGGAGAGCTTTCAGCCATGAAAAGTGTGTCCATCACAAGCCCACCACCATGATCTAAGGTCTTGAGCAACAATCATGAAAACTAATCTTAACTGAGAGTGTTGGATGTCCTCATTGTTGCAGAGCACATGGACAGCATACTCACCTGGTTCTGTGGGCCAGCAGCACATGTCACACCATCCATCACCCTTGTCATCACATTCAATCTTGGTCTGAGAGAAACCTGAAGAGAAATAGAGCAACTTCAGAGAAGAAACTGAAGCTGATCAGCACATGCTTCCGATCGCTCGTATTTAAACTGCTATAATAACTTGTTGGTCTATAATATGTGAAAACATATATCAAATGTATCCTTCA
The DNA here is from genome assembly GCF_001858045.2 of Oreochromis niloticus. Taxonomy (NCBI): domain Eukaryota; kingdom Metazoa; phylum Chordata; class Actinopteri; order Cichliformes; family Cichlidae; genus Oreochromis; species Oreochromis niloticus. Next base: position 3,669 of record NW_020329202.1, on the reverse strand, counting down.
TGGATGAAATCAAGTCATCTTGAGCCACAAACAACATTCCTATAACAAGGTCGAAGCTGCAATGAGTTTTGGTAGTGACTTTTATATATGCTTTATTATCTAGTTCCAACAATGGGTTGACGTTAAAAAAAGTGTTTGTTAGTTTTTAAAAAGCGTAATCTGTGCAAGAGGACAGCAGATGTTGCAAGAAATCTAAGAATAGTGTTTAAAGTTATTTGAAGTGGACAAAGAGGAAAGGCGTTTGTAAACCCTGTTGAGGGAAGTCTATCTAGCAGATATGTAAAGATATTGGAGATTAAAAAACCCCATAGGGAAACATAGGAAATAATTATTTGTCAGCAATGACTTGTTGGCAGAAGAAGAGTGGTCCTTGGTAGCCATGACAAGAAGGAGGTCCATAAATCAGGCTGGGCTGTTTGTTGCTGGCAGGTAAAAGAAAAAACAGAGAAAAATCAAAATCAGGGGAAGTCCAGGCTGAACAAGGTCATCCCTCGGAATTTTCACTCCAAGATCCCCTGCCTGGACCTCCCCCTAGCAGATAAACATAGAGAGGCAGGTGAGCCGAGGGCTCGAACCTGAGCCTCTATGTTATGAACCTGCTAGCCCACCACATAGCAGAACGTGGAATATCCTTGTATTTAAAGAGCGCAAGGTGCACATCGGGCACCCAGCCTTTCGCAGGAGACCACACATTTTTACACTCAAATACTCACATTTCACACACTCACACCTGCTTTTTTCCTGCCCACCTTTTCTCCACTTATTATCAACAACCACTCCTTTTCATCTCTGCTACCTTGCCTTTATTACATCCTCTTAGCTAGCATCAGTGACCGGAGAGCAACAACAGCAACCCAGTGCTTTTCTCATCATTTCTTTAGTCACGGTCAATTCATTGGCCTCTACGGATTAGCTAAAGCAACTTTACAAAACAAGTTTCCCGAAGAGCCCAGCTGTCATCTTAGCTGCCTAGATTGAGGACCTAGCTAAGGACGGTAGTTACGGACACAAACACATGTAACTTACGGAAAAAAAGCCTGGGGTCCCTCTGTCACTGTGCTTATTAGGTGGTAATATTTGATGTAAAAGTGTCGGAGACAGTGTGAAAAAATGAAGGCAGAGTTGGTAGCCTGAAGAGAGAAAGTTGCAAGTTGTGGAAGGTGAGTAATAAGCAGCAAATAGTTGAGGAATGAAGAGCTGACAAGCATGGGTATTTGCGGTAAAAAAGGTGCGGTGAGAGCAGGCGGAGGAGTTGGCAAGAGCAGGAAAAGGGAGAAGCGACTTGGCTTCTCCCCGCCCCCCAAGCAATGGTCGTGGCAGCGAGTCCGTGAGGATTCGAACTCGGGCGCTCAGATTGAAAGCGCCACTTCTTACGTCTTACGCCAAACGACCAGCCGGCGAAAGTAGGAAAAAAAGGACATTTATCTTTTGTTCGGCAATACTTGTTTTTTGTGTGCAAAACATGTATGGTGCTCGGTAAAGATGACACGCCGACTCACTTCTTCTTTTTTGGTTTTTTTTGGTTTGACAAAGTTTGTTTCATATTAAACCAATGTCAGTGACGTCATTCTATGCACTACCACAGGTAAGGAAAAGCCTGAATCCGTAGATCTTTTTCTTTCTTTTGTTGTCTAAAACACAAAAATCGCCAAACAGTCAGCTCACAAAGTTGCAGCTTGGTGGCAATTTGGCAGAACAGCCAATGACTTAAAGCATTAGGTGCATATATCTGCCACAAGACATGTGTGCTAAGCTAGCTAAATTAGTTCTGTAGCGAATCAAGTTCAAGCTCCTCACATATCATCATCCAGGGTACAGTCATATGCTGATGAGGAAATCCCATGCAGGCAACATTAAGGCAGTGTAACAAGTTAAATATGCACTAATTTAAGCTATTTCCTAATATCTAACATTTAAAAAGGCAGTTACATTGTAAACTGCCTTTTTTTAAAATGTTTTATGTTTTAGGATTTGTAAACTTACAAAATCCTAAAACATAAAAACAAAAAAAGGCAGTTTACAAAATCCTAAAACATAAAAATAGATTTAAATAATGATAAATGTTTGCCTGCAACTGACACAGCCAACACAAATGTCATGAAAAAAACCAAACCCTGTGATAACATGTTTTTGTTTTCTAGAATAGAAGAAGCACATTTAAAAAGCCAGTAGGAATAAATCTTGTGTTACTGCATGATAGAATGAAGTAACAACAAGTCTGGCTGGAATCAGAAGTGGAATCTGTGTACTGTGCTAGTGATCTGCATAATTCACCTTAGATGGTCATCTGTTTGGATGGCTGAAGTGGGTTAACGACACAGCTAATTTCATCAGGCTGCTACTGAAACATCTAAAATGATCTGCATCCACGATCCACCAGCTCAACAGCAACATCTGTCAGCTGTGCATCCAACTGGAGGCCTTGGGCCTGCTGTGCTCAGGCGCTGGGCCGCGATTTCCGTCCCTTGTGACGACCTGGCTGTATCCTGTGCTGGAGAAAGCTGGTGAGAGACGCTGCTGGTCAGCCAGGCGGCGCTGAGCTCCATATGGAACATCAATAAGGTCTGTGGATACGCTTCCCTCAAGGAACTGATCAATGAGAACTCTGACTACCTGCTTAATGACATATCACTCAACCTTCAGAGGCTCAGCCTGCATTACAGGTAGTATGATGTTTTTTTGTTTTTACCCAAAATGGACACAGAAATAACTGCTGGAGGGTTTACCCGATTTCTCCTTGTCTGCTTAAGCCTGTGCTGCCCTGAGCTTGTACTGTATTTCATTATAATCCTGTCTTGTTGGCCAGGCTCCACCGGTGTTGACAGTTCTGTTGACTCACTCTGACTGCAGCCTGCTGGTCGGGGACATGGTTCAGGATCTGGATCTCAGCTACGAGCGCACAGCTGCTCTTTTCTGCTCCGCGCTGCACGCGCTCATGAAGGCACTGGGTAAGATTTCAACAGTGATGTCAGCTTGAGTCTCACGTATACTGGGAGTCAAAGAGGACAAGGAAAAAATGTGACTCATTGCATGCTCTGCCACATTTTTATGTTGCTTAACTTTATGTTTTCTGCAGTGCCTTTCAAAGTTTCTATCAAGGAGTACACTTCAGGATGTATAATTTGCTCGTTATCAAATTATCAGTATCTTTGGAAACATTTAATACATCGTGATGTTAATTGCTGAGTGGTTTCTGTTGTAGAATTAATATCATAAAATATTCATACAGAAGTTTTACAAGCCCGCACAGTAAAAATGTATGAATTAAATGTTACTGATGGGCTCTTTTCAAAACACAGCGTCTGTGTCACACTGATTTGATTAACTGACTTATTTATTGTAACCAAACCTATGCTCATATTGTTGTCTTGTTTTTCCTTTAGCGAGGTGGTTTCCTTCCACTTGTAGCAGGACCAGTACGTCTGCCAGCTCCAGGCAAAGCTCCAGTGACCAGGAAGACCTCAGCATTCGCCAGTCCTGCTGAATTACCGCAAACAGAAAGAACTGGCAGAGAGCATTGGAATAGAGGACGATGACACTGAAGACCGAGGTAATAGGTCTGTCTAAGGGCCAGTGGAATATCAGCTGTAGACTGTAGTGTGGTATATTAGATTCAGAGTGTAGAGGAGATGACCTTTATGACCAGCAGGAAGGCACACACACACACGC
>NW_020329201.1:0-25851 GCF_001858045.2 Oreochromis niloticus | reverse complement strand
TATGTGTTGGCAGTGCTGTAATTTTTCACGGTTTTCACTTTAGAACATAAAACTTTGCACAATGATGTTTATACTGAATTTCGGGAATTAAAGGTCTGCAGCTCAGACACAAGCATTTTCACTACATGTTGTACCCTGTATGATTGTGTTATGTGACAAAATAAGGTTGTTTGTTTCTTTGTTTGTTGTGAAATGTGAACTGAACATGTTTTTTAAAAGGTTATATGTTAAAAAATAAATAAAAATTTGGCGGGAATAAAATCTACTCATTTTCTTGTGTTCCAGTCTCAGTAACTTTGACCAGTAATATCTGCTGCAATATTTACACCTCTGATGACATTTCACAAGTGTTAGCTTTCTTTTGATACACGATTGTATACACAGAGTTTGTAATTGCACTCAATTAATTTGGGGCATTTCATTTTCGAGCAGGAAGCTCAGAAAACCCTTTGGGGCTCAGGTTAAGAACTGGACCACTACAGGTTTTAGAAAACCCATCCAGAATAATTTTGTCCATCTGGGCCCATATAGGGACATCAAAGGTCAAAATTCTGGTTGCCCTGTGGAGGTTAAGGTGGGTTTGCCCTGCTCACACCCACTCGCCACAACTACCCACTGTGAGCCCATGCAAGTAATAACGTTTGGCACATTACTTATGATAAGAAGCCACCATGAGGGGAATACAGTTGTGGAGAAGATGAAACCAAAGCACCTGTTTGATTACACTGTCAGAAATATGAGGCTGGGAGGAGGCGATGATGCAAAGCCCCAGGGAAAAGGAAAGTTAACGATTTTTCATTCCAAAAATATTTATACAGTTCAGTGGTCTACAGACAGATGAAGAGAGAAACAAAGCTAGTATCGATCTGATACCATACCAGTGCTGGTTTGTCAATATTATACAGTGGCTTGCGAAAGTATTCGGCCCCCTTGAACTTTTCCACATTTTGTCACATTACAGCCACAAACATGAATCAATTTTATTGGAATTCCACGTGAAAGACCAATACAGAGTGGTGCACACGTGAGAAGTGGAACGAAAATCATACATGATTCCAAACATTTTTTACAAATAAATAACTGAAATGTGGGGTGTGCGTAATTATTCAGCCCCCTGAGTCAATACTTTGTAGAACCACCTTTTGCTGCAATTACAGCTGCCAGTCTTTTAGGGTATGTCTCTACCAGCTTTGCACATCTAGAGACTGAAATTCTTGCCCATTCTTCTTTGCAAAACAGCTCCAGCCCAGTCAGATTAGATGGACAGCGTTTGTGAACAGCAGTTTTCAGCAGGTTTGTGGCTCTGCAGGGGAGGGGTGAAGCAGTGGGTTTCGGGCAGAATGTTTCCAGGCATGTAGTCTTGGAACATCTCCAGATGGATCGTGGATAAGGCAGGGCCATAGGCACCGTTCATGCAATCCATGTAGAACTGCAAGGGACTTCCTGTTGACAGACAGAAAAAGAGCGGTTAGTGACTTCCTTCCAAACTATTTTCTCCATGCACTTCATTCCCACGCATTTCTCCTGACCATATGCAGATACCTGGGATGTGGGTGCCATCGTATTTGATATCCATCTCATGCAGACCGGCCTCTGTGGGAGCGTACTTGTCAGCAACTGTGCCATCGTTGTTGTCTGTGATGTCAAGCTTAGCAACTTTGCCTGATGCCATTCGACCTCACTAAAGCAGAGGACAAAAACCATGACACACACACATCATTATGCTTCAAACTATCTGTTTATTAAGTAGACTTGTTACCTGTGACCTCTCCTTTCTGGATGGTGAATGGAATCACCAGGTCAATGGTCTCAGACTTGCCACACCAGCCAGATCATTCCCATTGGTCGGTCTGTTGCCTGAGAGACACGCAAGTGCACACGTCAGATCACAGGTTGTTAAGAGATTGTGGCAACAGTTCTGGTACAGCGACAACATGTCACAGACTAAATGAACACAGGAAATTAATACAGGACCTGTAACATCAGAAGCTGTGGCTTCTTAACTTATGCAGCTCTGCTGAACTGTCCATGTGTTCAGGCATCCCGTTTTGACATGGAGAGAGAGAAATGAGAGAACGCACCTCTCAGTGATGAAACACCTGCAATGAGAGACAGCAGACAATGATGCAGTCTGATGAAAGGAGACCATGTGTGCTATAGATGACAAAGGACAACAGGGAAAGCTGAACAAAACTGAAGCTGAGAAGGCCGAGAGACCGGAGCTGAGGTTTTAGATACCCAGGGCTGTTGGGGCATTTGGCTCTGTTGCATGAGCTGGTCTGACGGAGCTCCTTCCAGTACTTGGAGGGTGTAGCAGGGATGATGAGGAATGAGAGAGGGAAAAGATAAGGCATTGGAGCGGATTAAAACGGCGTCAAGTGATATAGCGAACGGCTGCAGCCATCAGGACCAATCACAAGCTCTGTAGGGAATGGATCTGTGCTCCAGGGCACTCGTAAATCCTGTAACTCAGCAGTTACTGTACTGAGGAGCAACGTAAACACTCTTCATATCAAGTTCGACTTGTAATGCGCGCCATTTCTACATCAACTGCCTATTCATCTGAAAATGTGTTCTTATACAGACCCCACTCCTTTATACGTCTTACTGACACTCCACTGAGAAATGAGAACTTTCCTTAAATGCACTTTAAAAGTACTTCATCACTACTAAATGGCTGAAAAATAAAAACAATTAAAATGAAGCCAGTACAGCTGTGACAAACAATGTGATTCCTCCAAGAGTCATTCTCATATAAGCTCCCATGTCCACCTTTACAGCAGGAAAAAAAAGCTGTTTTTGGACAGCATGGGCAGTTTTCACAGCAACACAACATATGTGACTTTATTGGCTTTAACAAAGATATTCAATCAGGGCTTTGGCATCTGGGACTGCTTATGCATTTACTTCAGTCAGTGGCATCTGTCACTCTATTAGCACTCACTTAAATTGCTTATGTAGAATTTGAGAAAAGCTTATCTTGGTCTTGCCCACGTCCTATCTACTCGAGTTATCTCGCCCATAGGTGCTTCATGTCGTTGACTTGACGCAGCTTAAGACTCATCATAAGACACTACTGCTTCTCTAACTCGAGGGTCATTCTTGACAACTGTACTCTGCCTGTTTGCGATTGTTTGACTGAGACTGAAACTCAGTTTTATTCATGAAAGTTGCCAAAACAGCATGTAGGCACGTAGGATTAAATGCAGCTCACTCACTGCGACTTGGAATGGACTGCTAGGGATGTGCTCCCCTCCAAAGCGAACGCAGATCACATACTCACCAGGCTGTGGCGCTTGAGAAGTGGATGTACTGTGGGTAATGAGAAAAGATGAAAAGAACAATTGATAACTTTTTCGTTACGTCCGATCTGTGTGAAGTTCATAGCCAGTGCTCTGACACAGAGCCATCAACCTCTGAACGCTTAAAAGCACCAGTGTATCCAGAAACACATTACATGTGGTGATAAATGCCCTGCCCAAGTGCCCCCTCTCCCCACTGCTTTCAGCGGCAGGCAGCAGCAAACAGATTGTCAGAGGAGGCCCAGATGATGATCAAGTTTAACATTGTCTACAATATTGCCAAAGAGTGCCAAAGCACTTTAAGCACAAGCACTATTTCAGTAACTTATCTTTCCTGTAGAACTGTGCTCCAAATAAAGAACTTTGTGTCGACAAGCTTGTTAGTTCATCATTTACAAATCAATATTGTCTGTATGACAGCAATTAAAATAAAGTGAAACATGTAAAACAGTGGGGTTAAGCGATGCGATGAAAAATTTGGGTGCACCTAACTTTTGTGCTGGTGCACCTAAGAAAAAAAGTTAATCCATACAATCTTAGTAATATTTATCACTAGTTTTAAATGTTAAAATTCAAATATTCAAGCAAGTCAATATTCAAGAAAATGCACGTAAAATAAATTAATATTAGTTGTAGTTGGCTTTAAACTTTGGGGTACCGCCTCTCTACTCATTGGCTCCTTTCCCTCCAACAGCACGGTATCCACCAGATTTGGTTCATACCTGAGATATTACAGATTATAAAGTCACATCTACCTTTTTATGCAATTCCCTTCTCACATATACATTGAAACAGAGAAGGTAGGACTGACTAACAACCACAAGAGCTTTCTGAGACTGATTATATACTGATTTTGAGTATAAACACTAGCAAAATGCAAGTTTTGCTGCAGCAGATGTCATTGACTGCTTCAGGGCTTGCTCCCAGCAGCTGGACGGTGTCCCGGAGTAAAGAACTACATATCTAGCTGTTGTGACAGTATCTCCAGTGACAGGTCAGTTCATGTCTACATACTCACTGGCTAAGTTATGGTAGTGAAGGCTCACTTACTCTGTCTTCCACTACTCTCAGACACTGTGTCATATTTTCAGAGGAGCCCAACAAACCACAGATCACTGAGCTGTCCTAACAAATCTCCAGCAATGATGCAACACGTAGGAAGACTGAGTTATAAAGACATGGCAATATTTCAACAAGGTCTTGAATTATGAGGCCCCGTCATATCTTAAACACATTAAGGTACCACATCACCCCGGTACAGCTCTTCACTCTCAGACTAGCTCTTTCTAAAAGTAGAATGGGAGGCAGAGCCTTCAGCTTTCAGGGCTCTGCTCTGAACCAGCTCCCAGTTTGGATTCAGGAGACAGACACCCTCTGTACTTTCAACATTACACTTACAACTTTCCTATTTGATAAAGCATATAGTCAGCCTTGGATCAGGTGACCCTGAACCCTCCCTTAGTTACACTGCAGTAAACCTCTTGTGTGGTTACTTATAGTTACCATTTATGTCTTTATAGTGAGGGTTAATAGTTACTTCCCAACCATTTATTCGTCTTCTATCACTTATTCATCTTCGAGAATGGAGATGTGCATGGCCCGGCAGTCCCTCTGCAAATCTCAACTCTTTGTTACTGTCAAGAGATTTACTCTAAAGACACTTCTTCAGCTAAGAGTCTAAGGGTAGAAACACACAGACGCTGTGGTTTTCACTTGTATACAAGGGCGGTCACAGAACGCTCACACCAGAGTGGGGGCCCTGTGATGCGTGCTCTGTTCTTGCACTTGTCTTTATTTATATACAAAAGTAATACAACAGTGAATACGTCTATTCATAGGTAGAGGAAAGTTAGTGTGTAGGGAGTGAAGATAAGAGTGGTTTAGGTGTATGCGTGTGTGTTGTGAGATTCAGAAGGACGCAGCCTCTCTTCTTGTTAGGGAGCGTCAGATAAGAGTGTCCAGCTCTTCTCTTCCTGCTTGTTCAGCTATTATCGCTGTGAGAAAGAATTTATAAAACAGTCTTGTAGTGGACAACAGTCTAAGTCATCAAAAGGTCAACATACAGTATTCTATCATATGCAAACTTATATCATTAAAAGCTTATACTGACTACTAAGTACAATTTTCCATTGACATTCCCTCCTGTTGTCAGTATAACTTTCAAGTGAGATATCAGTATGTAACATCTTGTTGTACAGTTTCTATCACACCATCATTAATCACACAAAGTCTTCATGTTCCAACAGGTCGGAGTCATCATCATCATCATCATTTGTCACGGCTATGTATGCAGCAACAGTGGAAACAATTATACGGTTAATCATGAGTTTTAGACATGGCAGTATACATGTTACAAAGACACAAAATAAAAGTAAGAATACAAAAAGGGATAAATAGAATAAATAAGAATAAGAATACAAAGGAATTGCAAGTATTTCAAGTATTTCAAGTATTGAAGTCTATTGCACCGTTGGTTTTTAACAAAAAGTATTACACAGTGAAAAGGGAGTAGTAGTCTTTTTAGCAGTCACTTGTATTATTTACATAGGCCTGATTTTGGGCCTGCTGGATCTGTCTCAAGGCGTTCAGGGCGTCAGTCATGTTTGATGAGTGTACATTGTCTGATGTGTGTGTGTGTCATTTCTCACTCAATCAACAAGTGCACGTCTGTTCAGGTGTGTGTTTCTCTTCATTCTGAGTCAGTGTGTGTAGATGTGTATGTTAGTGTATGTTGGCGTGTTTATCACTTTCCTGTTCTGGTGTTTTGGGTAAACCACGGCCTGAAGCGTGTCCTGGGGTCCTGCCCTCCTCCTTTTCAGTCCGGTTGCGACCATTGCTGCTGCTGCTGCTCAAAGTTCAGTCTGTCCTGGTTTTGGCCCCAATTGGGGCAGTCCTTTCTTCTTCTGTGTTTTGTCCATTCTGAGGTGCCTTTTGACCTCAGTTGCTCCTCCTGTCTCTGGCACGCCCTTTCTTCTGCTGCCCGATCATCCGTGTTGGTCCGTCACTGTCCTGTACAGTGTTAATGCAGAGTTATCAAGGTCAGCATTCTTTTGCTCGGCCTTACTTTTCATTCGGGCTTAATGGGCGTCTCGTCACAGCTCTGTCAGCTGAAGCTGTCTGGAAATCTTCCCCGTGTAGTGAAACGGGCCTTGGATTTAACGCTCTCCGTCTCTGCTGCATGAGATCGCTTTCCTGTAGCACTGTTGACATTTTTAGATTGTTGTTATGGGTCCAGCTGCTGCAGCATTTGGTCAGGGTCAGGGTCAGAGATGGTAGAGGGAGAGCAGGAGTCCAGGTCAGCTTCGGCTTTCAGGACCGGCAAAGCAGCCTGTAATTAAACATAAAGAGAAAAAACAAAAACAAAACAAAAACAGACGAACAGGAAAATGATGTTGTATTGGCTGTGTTATTCAGAGAGGGGAGAAACACCGGGCCAGGCCCTGTGTCAGCCTTCTCTCCCCCTTTTTTGTTTTTCCTCACAATATAATCAACTCATAACCCACCAAGTTGACAGGACAACACAGGTAGATATTAAAATTCGTAAGATCACGTTTAAAAGCACAAAAAAGGAATTTTCCTTCCTTCAGTAATCACTTGTATGATTCAATCAGCAGAAAACATCTCACAATTTGACTCTTAACCACTAAATTTGTTGTTTCATCACTGGTTGGTCATACCAGTCTCGTTCTTTTGAAGTTGTTGTCCTGCAACCCAGAGAGTTTATTTGTTAGTAGTGGATAAACTTCAGCATTTGATAACAAAACTATTAAGTTTTCCCTGTTTTAACACTAATGAGGGATATAGGCGCATGTATAGTGTGTGCTGTAGTGTAAGCTGTTCTTCATTGCATGTATGTGTGTTAGTAGCTTGCAAGCAGGGCCTCTGGGCCTGTCTCACCCAAAAGAGCATTTTCTCAACAGTTGCCTTTCTCTCACGTGTGTTAAGAAAGGCAAATGTGCTTGTAGCAGTTGTGAGATTATTATGCTGTTATATATTACATTATACCTGTAATCAAAATGAGTGAATCATGATACTGCTGTAGGCCACATCACACTTCTGAGTTAAAAGAATGTGAAAATCATTAGATTTATTAGATAGGTTTGTATTATCCTATGCTGCTGATTTATTGTGAGTGAGTTACACTGTTTCATGACATTTCATACTGCCGAGTTATGAAAAGAATATTGTATTCAGAGAGTAGGGGCCTCTCTCTTTTTTTTTTTTTTTTTTTTTTTGTGATAGTAAAGAGCCACGGGAGCGTCACCCCCACCTTTGGTGGAGGCAGAAAAACAGGGAGCCAAGGTCATAACTCAGGCTCACTAAGAGTTAGAAAGAATATGAATGCTTAGTTTGTGGCTGTGGCGCATTTTGTATGGCTTCTTTTCTTTGTTTAGTAGCTTTCTGCCTTCACCTGAGGGTGTGCCCTAAGCATGTGACTTCAGGTCTCCATAATTGGAGTTTATTTAAAGATAAATAAAATGATTTCATATATTGCTCGCAGATCATGCATTAGACGGTATGTTGCAGTATTAGCCTGCTTCAACACTTAAGCAAAACATCACTCTTTGTTTTATTATTATTATTATTATTATTATTATAAATTCTCCTTTCTCAAAAACAGAAAATGAAATTGTAGTTGTTCTTGGTTGAGAAACACAAAACCTCCCTTTTCCCCCTTTTTTTTCAAAACAAGAAACTAAGTTTTAACTTTTCTGGCTTGTCACCTAAAACAAAACAGACAACCCAGCTCTCAGCTGGCTCTGAACAGAAGTTACAGTACTCATCACTCAAGCAACATTTCAAAAAACAAAAGAAACAAAAACAAAACTCAGCACACTGCACAGAGAACAACAACAATACACAACTGAAGATGTTGTTCTTGTTTGTTCTCCTTGAATTTTAGAATAAAGTTATTACATCTGCATTAGTAAATCATATGCCTAATCATTATGTGTCACTGTGATCCACAAGTATGATCACAAATTTAGTCATTTTTCAACCCAACAAAACAAAAAACAAAACAAAACAAAAACAAGTTACTGATGGCTTGAACGCTTTACACACGAGTCAGGATGCAAAAAGGCTGCTGCCAAAGACAAATCAGAAGCGTGAGGGAAAAAAAAAACAAAAAAAACTGAGCCCACAGACGGCTTCATGTTTGAGCTTTAATAGCAGTTTCCCTCCCTCTGATGTGTTCTTATGTAGCTCCTGCTCTAAAAAATGTGTAACCTGCTCATCAGCTTAGCAGTGACCATGTATTTAATTCAGCTTCTCAATTGTGCAGCTTTAGCTGTTGTATAGAGGGTTTAGCTTGTTAGTTGTTAGTATAGGTGTGCTCTATATTTCAGCAATGTCTCATCTAGGATGACAGGTTTTCAAGCAGGTCAAGTGCCTCTATGCACTTAATTAGTTTAGATATTTTCTTTATCTCATATGTCATTATACTGAATTTGAGCAAACCTTAAGCTTGATGCAGACTACTTTTAACAATTATCCACCTCACATCATAGCTAACTGAGGTGCCTCTTCATATTAATATTATGTTATTATTAATGTTATTATCTTTTTATATAACAGCAATAGTATATTACAATATTTTATTTTGCATCCATCAAGGGATGGGGGTGATCTGCAGTTTCACCCCGTCCCAAGCTGGAGACATTTTCCTTTTCACACACTTTCCTTGGCTGAACAATGACAAAACCTTAATATACCTTATGCATCTCTCTATTTCATTTAATATGTGTTTGTGTGAGTTATGTATTTTCATGCAGTCTATCCATTCTAGGCACGGTCGTCCTGCCAACTATATTTCATTGTTAATACCAGTTTACAGGTTGTTATCCTTGCTTTTATCAATTTGAATACATTACAGTTGTTTTATTTAACTTTATTCCTCTTGCATTTATATGTATTCAGTTGGGTCTGTTTCCAGCCCTTTTTAAACTTATACTTGGATCTCTAATTTTACTTGGTGAGGGATTATTATGTTCTTCCTAATCTGAACTGCTTCTTTGTTTCTTACAGTCACGTGCAAAATGTCCCTCTTTTCCACACCTCCAGCATGCAGTATTAAAGTCACTGTTTGGTGTGTGTCTAAACCTGTCTCTACCCCCTGCTCCTGCCCTACGCATTCCTCTCCCTCTCTTTTGGCCTCTGAAACCTCTCCTGTAGCCTCCACTGAAAGCTGTGAGAACAGTGTCAGCGTCGAGGGCAAAAACTGAGACCTTCTCTTTCTTTTTCACCACTGTCTGTGCATGGTTAGCATATTGAAACGCCTCATCTGCTGTGCCCGTATCTTGCGTTACCCAATTCTTTTCTACATGAGACCTAATGGGTGGTAGTAATCCTTCAATGAAAGTGCGTTTAAATAGATTTTTATTTTCCTCTTTCTTTTTCTTATTTTCAGTTCTCCTTTCAGCTTCAGTTTCCCATGCTTGGAAAAGTTTATATTCTTCTTCACGTTTTAATTTCTTCTTTGGGTCTTTTGTTAATGTAATTTCTTGTTTCAGGACAGCTTTCAACTGGGTAACAGCTGAGGGATTGCATTACCCTTCCCAGCTGTGGTTTTTAGCTTTTTGTGGATTTCTCCACCTATTTGCACTTATTCTACCTGCTCCGGTTTGTTGCTTTTCTAAACATTCCTCATCAGGTGTTAATTTTGCTTGTTTATTCCCCATTGTCAAAGATTTTGCTGGGCTGTCACTGGCACGCTTGACTTCAGAGTGGTTGCTGATACGCCCTTCTACTTCACTTCTAAAAAATGAAGGGGTATCAGTTTTACGAGATAAAACTCAACCGTTCTCATTTGTCACCAGTACGTGAGCCTCAGCAAAGAAAACAAATAAAATAGAAGTAGTTCAGCAGCGTATTGTGCTGTAAAATCAACTTACTTCCAGACACATACACACACATAGACATTTGCGCGCTTTTACTAATTCGGTTCCTTATGGCGATTCCTAACCTATTTTATTTGTCGGTTCATTAAGGCGATTCCTAACCTATTTTATTTGTCGGTTCATTAAGGCGATTCCTAACCTATTTTATTTGTCGGTTCATTAAGGCGATTCCTAACCTATTTTATTTGTCGGTTCATTATGGCGATTCCTAACCAAAGTAGTGTTTCTCACCTCTCAGACGTCTCACTGGTGATTCGGATCGTCAGACTGAATCCCGCCGCCGTGGACCAGACTAAAAACACCGGCCTGGACCCGAATTCACACGTTCCAGGGCTTTCGGCCTCGTCTAAGAGGGCTGTGCACAGACTTCGGTGCTGGCTCCACGGCGTCAGGAAACAGTATGCCAGATCCTGGAACAGAGTCACAGATAACAGTTCTGATGTTTCTGCCCCGGCTACGAAGGACCAAAATAAATGTCAAGAGATTTACTCTAAAGACACTTCTTCAGCTAAGAGTCTAAGGGTAGAAACACACACAGACGCTGTGGTTTTCACTTGTATACAAGGGCGGTCACAGAACGCTCACACCAGAGTGGGGGCCCTGTGATGCGCGCTCTGTTCTTGCACTTGTCTTTATTTATATACAAAAATAATACAACAGTGAATACGTCTATTCATAGGCAGAGGAAAGTTAGTGCGTAGGGAGTGAAGATAAGAGTGGTTCAGGTGTATGCATGTGTGTTGTGGGATACAGAAAGACGCGGCCTCTCTTCTCGTTAGGGAGCGTCAGATAAGAGTGTCCAGCTCTCCTCTTCCTGCTTGTTCAGCTATTATCGCTGTGAGAAAGAATTTATAAAACAGTCTTGTAGTGGACAACAGTCTAAGTCATCAAAAGGTCAACATACAGTATTCTATCATATGCAAACTTAAATCATTAAAAGCTTATACTGACTACTAAGTACAATTTTCCATTGACAGACCCCTAAAAAACAGGACATAGAACATACATTACACAGTTGTATCTCTAAATATAATCATAAGCCCATATAACCTTCAAAATGAGACCAGTCTACTGTAATTTAGGTTTTACACAGTTCAGCTGGCAGCTGGCAGAGTTCCCTTTATTCCCTTCATAAAGTTACTCACACAAGTTTGGGCCCTGATTTGATCTGAATTCTGCAATAATCTACACTATTGGACAGACGAGCCAAAAGATCAGATCACCTTCTTTGAATAAAGCTGTGGTGATAACGGGGAGGAAGAAACAAGCACCAGCACAAGCTGGTCTTTGCCAACAGCTATCTCTGCCAGAACAGAGACCAAAGAAAATACACTGACACCTCTGATCTGCTCGAAAAGCTTAGATTCATTTAAAAAAAATAATAAAAACATCAATATACTGGCAACCGTACAAGGTGGGGGGGAAAGCCATCGTAAAAACATTCATGCTTAGACAAACATCCATCCGTCCATCCATTCGCTTCCGCTTATCCTTTTCAGGGGCGCTGGAGCCTATCCCAGCTGTCATAGGGCGAGAGGCGGGGTACACCCTGGACAGGTCGCCAGTCTGTCGCAGGGCTAACACACAGGGACAGACAACCATTCACACCTAGTGACAATTTGGATTATCCAATTAACCTATCCCCACAAGCTGCATGTCTTCGGATGGTGGGAGGAAGCCGGAGTACCCGGAGGGAACCCACGCAAACACGGGGAGAACATGCAAACTCCACACAGAAAGACCCCGGCCTGATGGTGGAATTGAACTCAGGACTTTCTTGCTGTGCGGCAACAGTGCTAACCACCGTGCCACTGTGCTGCCTGACAAACACTTAAAAGCAAAGTTCAAATGACAGCTCAAAAGGACCTGTTTACATTCGCGTACCAACTACAACCCTGTTTATTCATGTTTATTCTTGTTTTTAAATCCTTGCCATTGTGATTTGAATTTTGATCTTGTCAATTTCGTCAAACATTTTCATAAAAGTGTTATGAAGAGTTGTTCCATGTAGTATGACGGAAAACATTCAGACCGTATTATAGACCAATAAACTAAATAAACGGACTGTTTTTTGTTAGCACTCTCTGACTTTGTGAGGCAGTACAGGTATTCTTACCACTGCGGCTGAGTCCTGGTCCCTCTGCCTTGAGAAGGATCCACTTTGACCCTGAAGGATGTCATTGGAATAGCCTAAACGCAAACAGCCTTTGTCCTGATGGCAGAGGACAAAGGCTGTGTTAGCATGTTACCTTTGCAGGTAATGCTCTACAGTCATTTTTAGCCTCAAACAGCAGGTGGGTTAAATAAGTTTCCCTGTAATATCGGTTGTTTGGAATATTTCTTTGACATGAGCATATGTTTGCGCTCTTTACTCTCACACACACAGTTTTATGGAGCTTTACCTTGACCAGACTCTGAGCAGTCAACAGTGAAGTATGTTGGCTGGAAGGCTTGGAGGCCCGTATTTGCCACTCCAGGGTCAGAGACCTTCACCTTGTTTGGATGACAGCCTGCTCCGATATTCATCTGTGGGCACAAACACCAAAACTCAAGAGACTTTTCAGTGAGAAGAAAAGGCAAACCCTGCATGCAAGAGTGAAAGTGAGTGCATACTCACCCTGAATGGACTCTCAGTCTCCCCAGGAGACCATCACAGTCTGCTTCACAGGCTTACGTGGGGTGTAGGTGCAGGTGTATGTGCTGTTGCCATTATCCTTAACCTGGACATCCACAGAATTGACTTCACCATCCTGTGCAGAAGACAAGGGATTAGTTCAATCAGATTTAACACACGGTAGTTTTCGGACCATAAGGCGCACTGTTGATGAACAGGTCTGGTTTTATACATGAGGCGTACTGGATTATAAAACGCATTAAGCGAAACAAAACAGTCAGATAAGTCAAACTTTACTCAACTCTTTCTTCTAGCTTCCTCTACTTCCGTACCATTGATTCATTAATGTTGAAATCTCTCGCAGCTGCTCTATTCTCATGTTCTACTGCGTGACTGACAGCCTTGAGTTTGAAATCCGCTTCGTAAGCATGTCTCTTAACAGGTGCCATTTTGGGGTCCTTATCCACACACAATACAGTAATATTATGTTGAAGCGCAGCGCGTATCACTCCGCGAGGCTGCTGACTACGTAACCGTGATGCTCCGACAATCCATCAAGCGGTGCGACTTCGTAGCTTACCAAAGTCGTACTAAAACATTTTTTGACAGATTTTTGAGCGCCGTGTATTACATAAAATCGGTTCAAGGTCAGTAAGCACAACCAGAATTCATACATAAGGCGCACAATTAAAGGATTTTAAGTGCGACTCATACTCTGAAAAATACGGTACATGCAATATATTTAACATATTTGTGGTCATATACAAAGCCAGATATACCTGGGCTATAATTTTCAGAGGAGCTTTTCCTCCTTGCTTGGCATCAACTGTGAATTCAGTGGGTTTTCCAACAGCCAGACCACTGCTCTGAAGGCCTGGACCGTACGCCTTAACCTAGAGAAAACAATTTTAAACAAACAATTAAAAAAGGAACAAGTCAAAGATCTACTACAGCCAAAGAAGATCATTTACAGACTTAGCGCTGTGAAAAAATATTTGCCTCCTTTCTGATTTCGTATCTTATTCCATATTTGTCACACTTACACGTTTCAGATCAATACATTTATAGTATTAGACAAGAATGTGTAATATTAAACGGCAGTTTTCAAGGGGAAAAAGCTATCCAAACATACTTGGTCCTATATGAAAAAGTAATTGCACCTAAAACCCGATACCTTGTGTGTCACCTCTGACACCAAGAACTGCAGCAAGCGTTTGGTGCTAGAGGTCACATTTTGAGTTTGTAAAGATATTTAAGGTAGACACACGTAGTTAGCGGCAGGTGTGTTGTTGATCGAGAGGGCTTAGCCTCTACAGGAGAGCTTTCAGCCATGAAAAGTGTGTCCATCACAAGCCCACCACCATGATCTAAGGTCTTGAGGCAACAATCATGAAAACTAATCTTAACTGAGAGTGTTGGATGTCCTCATTGTTGCAGAGCACATGGACAGCATACTCACCTGGTTCTGTGGGCCAGCAGCACATGTCACACCATCCATCACCCTTGTCATCACATTCAATCTTGGTCTGAGAGAAACCTGAAGAGAAATAGAGCAACTTCAGAGAAGAAACTGAAGCTGATCAGCACATGCTTCCGATCGCTCGTATTTAAACTGCTATAATAACTTGTTGGTCTATAATATGTGAAAACATATATCAAATGTATCCTTCATGGATGAAATCAAGTCATCTTGAGCCACAAACAACATTCCTATAACAAGGTCGAAGCTGCAATGAGTTTTTGGTAGTGACTTTTATATATGCTTTATTTATCTAGTTCCAACAATGGGTTGACGTTAAAAAAAGTGTTTGTTAGTTTTTTAAAAAGCGTAATCTGTGCAAGAGGACAGCAGATGTTGCAAGAAATCTAAGAATAGTTGTTTAAAGTTATTTGAAGTGGACAAAGAGGATAAGGCGTTTGTAAACCCTGTTGAGGGAAGTCTATCTAGCAAGATATGTAAAGATATTGGAGATTAAAAAACCCCATAGGGAAACATAGGAAATAATTATTTGTCAGGCAATGACTTGTTGGCAGAAGAAGAGTGGTCCTTGGTAGCCATGACAAGAAGGAGGTCCCATAAATCAGGCTGGGCTGTTTGTTGCTGGCAGGTAAAAGAAAAAACAGAGAAAAATCAAAATCAGGGGAAGTCCAGGCTGAACAAGGTTCATCCCTCGGAATTTTCACTCCAAGATCCCCTGCCTGGACCTCCCCCTAGCAGATAAACATAGAGAGGCAGGTGAGCCGAGGGCTCGAACCTGAGCCTCTATGTTATGAACCTGCTAGCCCACCACATAGCAGAACGTGGAATATCCTTGTATTTAAAGAGCGCAAGGTGCACATCGGGCACCCAGCCTTTCGCAGGAGACCACACATTTTTACACTCAAATACTCACATTTCACACACTCACACCTGCTTTTTTTCCCTGCCCACCTTTTTCTCCACTTATTTATCAACAACCACTCCTTTTTCATCTCTGCTACCTTGCCTTTATTACATCCTCTTAGCTAGCATCAGTGACCGGAGAGCAACAACAGCAACCCAGTGCTTTTCTCATCATTTCTTTAGTCACGGTCAATTCATTGGCCTCTACGGATTAGCTAAAGCAACTTTACAAAACAAGTTTCCCCGAAGAGCCCAGCTGTCATCTTAGCTGCCTAGATTTGAGGACCTAGCTAAGGACGGTAGTTACGGACACAAACACATGTAACTTACGGAAAAAAAGCCTGGGGTCCCTCTGTCACTGTGCTTATTAGGTGGTAATAATTTGATGTAAAAGTGTCGGAGACAGTGTGAAAAAATGAAGGCAGAGTTGGTAGCCTGAAGAGAGAAAGTTGCAAGTTGTGGAAGGTGGAGTAATAAGCAGCAAATAGTTGAGGAATGAAGAGCTGACAAGCATGGGTATTTTGCGGTAATAAAAGGTGCGGTGAGAGCAGGCGGAGGAGTTGGCAAGAGCAGGAAAAGGGAGAAGCGACTTGGCTTCTCCCCGCCCCCCAAGCAATGGTCGTGGCAGCGAGTCCGTGAGGGATTCGAACTCGGGCGCTCAGATTCAAAGCGCCACTTCTTACGTCTTACGCCAAACGACCAGCCGGCGAAAGTAGGAAAAAAAAGGACATTTATCTTTTGTTCGGCAATACTTGTTTTTTTGTGTGCAAAACATGTATGGTGCTCGGTAAAGATGACACGCCGACTCACTTCTTCTTTTTTTGGTTTTTTTTTGGTTTGACAAAGTTTGTTTTCATATTAAACCAATGTCAGTGACGTCATTCTATGCCACTACCACAGGTAAGGAAAAGCCTGAATCCGTAGATCTTTTTCTTTTCTTTTTGTTGTCTAAAACACAAAAATCGCCAAACAGTCAGCTCACAAAGTTGCAGCTTGGTGGCAATTTGGCAGAACAGCCAATGACTTAAAGCATTTAGGTGCATATATCTTGCCACAAGACATGTGTGCTAAGCTAGCTAAATTAGTTTCTGTTAGCGAATCAAGTTCAAGCTCCTCACATATCATCATCCAGGGTACAGTCATATGCTGATGAGGAAATCCCATGCAGGCAACATTAAGGCAGTGTAACAAGTTAAATATGCACTAATTTTAAGCTATTTCCTAATATCTAACATTTTAAAAAGGCAGTTTACATTGTAAACTGCCTTTTTTTAAAATGTTTTTATGTTTTAGGATTTTGTAAACTTTACAAAATCCTAAAACATAAAAACATAAAAAAAGGCAGTTTACAAAATCCTAAAACATAAAAATAGATTTAAAATAATGATAAATGTTTGCCTGCAACTGACACAGCCAACACAAATGTCATTGAAAAAAACCAAACCCTGTGATAACATGTTTTTGTTTTTCTAGAATAGAAGAAGCACATTTTAAAAAGCCAGTAGGAATAAATCTTTGTTGTTACTGCATGATTAGAATGAAGTAACAACAAGTCTGGCTGGAATCAGAAGTGGTAATCTGTGTACTGTGCTAGTGATCTGCATAATTCACCTTAGATGGTCATCTGTTTGGATGGCTGAAGTGGGTTAACGACACAGCTAATTTCATCAGGCTGCTACTGAAACATCTAAAATGATCTGCATCCACGATCCACCAGCTCAACAGCAACATCTGTCAGCTGTGCATCCAACTGGAGGCCTTGGCCTGCTGTGCTCAGGCGCTGGGCCGCGATTTCCGTCCCTTGTTGACGACCTGGCTGTATCCTGTGCTGGAGAAAGCTGGTGAGGAGACGCTGCTGGTCAGCCAGGCGGCGCTGAGCTCCATATGGAACATCAATAAGGTCTGTGGATACGCTTCCCTCAAGGAACTGATCAATGAGAACTCTGACTACCTGCTTAATGACATATCACTCAACCTTCAGAGGCTCAGCCTGCATTTACAGGTAGTTATGATGTGTTTTTTGTTTTTACCCAAAATGGACACAGAAATAACTGCTGGAGGGTTTACCCGATTTCCTCCTTGGTCTGCTTAAGCCTGTGCTGCCCTGAGCTTGTACTGTATTTCATTATAATCCTGTCTTGTTGGCCAGGCTCCACCGGTGTTGACAGTTCTGTTGACTCACTCTGACTGCAGCCTGCTGGTCGGGGACATGGTTCAGGATCTGGATCTCAGCTACGAGCGCACAGCTGCTCTTTTCTGCTCCGCGCTGCACGCGCTCATGAAGGCACTGGGTAAGATTTCAACAGTGATGTCAGCTTGAGTCTCACGTATACTGGGAGTCAAAGAGGACAAGGAAGAAAATGTGACTCATTGCATGCTCTGCCACATTTTTTATGTTGCTTAACTTTATGTTTTCTGCAGTGCCTTTCAAAGTTTCTATCAAGGAGTACACTTCAGGATGTATAATTTGCTCGTTATCAAATTATCAGTATCTTTGGAAACATTTAATACATCGTGATGTTTAATTGCTGAGTGGTTTTCTGTTGTAGAATTAATATTCATAATAATATTCATACAGAAGTTTTACAAGCCCGCACAGTAAAAATGTATGAATTAAATGTTACTGATGGGCTCTTTTCAAAAACATCAGCGTCTGTGTCACACTGATTTTGATTAACTGACTTATTTTATTGTAACCAAACCTATGCTCATATTGTTGTCTTGTTTTTCCTTTAGCGAGGTGGTTTCCTTCCACTTGTAGCAGGACCAGTACGTCTGCCAGCTCCAGGCAAAGCTCCAGTGACCAGGAAGACCTCAGCATTCGCCAGTTCCTGCTGAATTACCGCAAACAGAAAGAACTGGCAGAGAGCATTGGAATAGAGGACGATGACACTGAAGACCGAGGTAATAGGTCTGTCTAAGGGCCAGTGGAATATCAGCTGTAGACTGTAGTGGTGGTTATATTAGATTCAGAGTGTAGAGGAGATGACCCTTTTATGACCAGCAGGAAGGCACACACACACACGCAGTGTCTTAGGTTAATGACACACCATATGGGGTTTACAATGGGGGGTTGCTTTTATAAAACTGTTTGTAACAAAGAGTTGAGATTTGCAGAGGGACTGCCGGGCCATGCACATCTCCATTCTCGAAGATGAATAAGTGTAGAGGAGATGGATCATTGTAATTAAGAGTCATAGAAGTCTGAACCTCGCTGCTAAACTGGCGGTCTAACTGTACATGTGCTCCATTGCAGAGGTCCCTCCCACTGAGTGTGAGGATGTTGAAGATATTGGTAGTCCTGATGTGAAAGCAGAGCTTCCCTCCCACCTCAGCATCACTAAGGATGCTATGGAGCGCTGCATTCATCTGCTGTCTGATCCCAGCCTCAGGCTCCGACTCAAGGTAGTTTTATGTAGAGTCAACTGTTGGACTAGTAACAAAAATAATCATTCTTGTGAGGGTAGGACCGCCAGCGTTGGTACAATTCATCCTGTCAGAACTGTGTGGATGACTGTTCACTGGTGTAATGCTCATCAAGGAAAAACATTCAGTCTGGTCCAGGAGTGAAACAGAAATAAGTCTGTGCTGAAGTCGTGCCTGCTCAGGAGTTTGGGCTCTCAATGAAGACCTCAATAATTAGTTTCAGCTCACATATAATCAGGATCAAAACAGAGATAATTGTTAGGTGTGTTGTGTGTCTTTGTCTTTAGGTGCTGGATGTGCTGGAGTTGTGCGTTCAGGTGCTGAGTGAGAGGGAAAATGAACTGCTGCCTATGGCTCATCGCTGCTGGCCAGCACTCCTGCAGAGACTCACAGCCGATGACCCATTAGCAGTCCTCAGAGCCTTCAGGGTAAGTAAAACAAACCTCTCTTTTCAGTACGTGAGTCAAAATTATTCAAGTCGTCTTTAGTTTTAAACTCTTAGTAGTGAAAGAATGAAAGATGGTGCCCAACAACAGGCTTATTTCATTCAGAAATAGTTCTATTATTTTCTTCTTTGGGTTGTAATGTGAAGACTCTTGAAACTAACATTTCTTCTATCAGCACAGAAAAATCACTGTGGATGCCTTCTTAGAGGCTGCTTTTCAAACTGTCTCAGAGAATCACAAAGTAGGACTTTGGGATAAATGAAGCTGATAGTGTTTTGTGATCTTTGGTGCAAGTGTCAGCTGATTCAACTTGTGGGTGTAAATTAGGCTACTCGTCAGCTCCTGTCATCAGCTGGAATATTTTTAAATTTGTTATTCATATTTTCATTGATGAGCTGACAAATACAGACACGTTAAGTCTGTAAACACTCATTTATTCACTCAGAGCTGCTGCTGGGAAATTGTTTCATCAGCTTTTGGATATATAGGAGTTTTGTAAATACTACAATTCATCCATGAGTACACAACGGGAAGGTTTTATTGAATTTTGACGGCTTGCTGCTTTTGTCAAAGAACTCATTGAAGCTCCTTCCCCACCAGGTGGCAGTCTCGTATAACAATGAAAATCAGCCATCGGCATCATCATCAGGGCATCTCTGTTTTATTATAAAAACCTTAAACTGTGAAACAGTTCGACATCCTAAACACGTGACGGTGATGTTGTTACTAAAAACGCCTCTTCACTGTGGCAGCTCTGTGATTCAACATATTTTAAACATGACTTTGATGATACGGACCACAGCCAGCTGTGCCAGCAGGATGCTGCTCAGGTCCAAACTGCACACACAGCTACGACTGCAAGCAGCTCTGCTTATACCCAACTGAGAAAAACGTGATTGTTCAATCAGCGAATGCGAAGCCATTTAATTGATAAGCTCAGAGAAGTTGTTGTTGTTATTTTTGTTGACTTTTTGTTCAACATACTTCCATTAGCATGTTGAAAATATTCAAGGCCTGCAGGCTTCTGCCATTACATTCCCAATTATGCAATTATGAGCTGCTTGTGTAATTTTTGGTCACCTGCGCAGTGTGGAGGTGAACTGAGTGACAGCGTGAACATCACGAATGTCACACCCTCCCACTGAGGTTCATCGCTGACAGAGGAAAAGAGTCACAAAGGTGACAGAGCTGTCTGCAGCCTTTCCAGAGCCAGCGTTACATCTAACAGTGACAAGGACTGCAGTGTAAAGACAATTGTTTCATTTTGTAAGAAATCAGGTTGTTTGTGAAACTGTTCCTTTAACATAGCTTACGGCACTTTGTGTACAGCAAACTCTCTCATACAGTATAGTGTGCAGATAAACAGGCACGATACACGTTGTGTGTTTGAGATGCTCTTTGTGATTAATCTGTGAAGTGGGTTTCAGTATGTCTGTGGCTTCAGTTCACAGTGGGTGGGACAAGGATGGGTTTAAAAAGGAGAGTTCTAACCTCTCAAAACTGCTGTGAAATCCTCCCTGAACCACCTCAGCACTTTTACTGAGCTCATTAGGAGTTAGCAGAGGTAAAGTCCAGGCTTGGTCTACTTTTTATACTCTTTCATCTTTTTCCTACTTCCTCTTCTTTCCCTCCTCCCTTCTTATCTTTACCCCATATTATTCGGAACCAGGATCATATTTTTAAAGGATTTGTTCTTTTGGATATAAAAGTGTCATTATGTGCACGCACTGGACATAATCAGAAAAGAAGCATTCACAACTGTAACCATGTCTGGAGCCAAGCCTGGAGCTGGACATGTAACGTGCCCCACTTTCCTCACATCCTGCTGCACCACTGCCTGCTGTTTCAGCCCATCCACCACCCCAGCATCCACCTGTATGCTCCTGGAGTTTTATGAGTAACATATTTGCAGGGAGTGATCCACCCGAAGACCAGGCACCGAGCTCAAACTGTATTCTGCTGCAGACCTAGATGCTGTTTGTGAAGCCTGTCTACCCTACCTGAGCTCCAGACAACCCATCAGACTGCAAGAAGCCTGTTTAAGGTAAGTCTTTATAATAATGTAATATAAGACTTTTAGCCCTTTAGCCCAAACTTTAGTAAATCAGTTTGTGGGCCTGATTTAAGTATCACCCTCACTCATTTTGTCCCTTGAGAAAGGAACTTCCAGAAATACGCAGATGTAGTTCAGCGGTGGTGGCTAAAACCAAGAGGAGCAGTTAACTTCAGGTTGCCACACCACAGAGCTAACTAGCAATAGCTAGCAATCCCAACTTGGCAAAAGTGTTCCTAGCCAGGTAAAGAGCATAAAAAGTGAGGAATGACTGTGATGATGAGTTTATATGTGGCATATCATCACAGGTCAGTTGCCTTACAGGTGTGAATAGAAGTGTCTGCAGGACACGTAGGGCCGTG
The DNA here is from genome assembly GCF_001858045.2 of Oreochromis niloticus. Lineage (NCBI taxonomy): Eukaryota > Metazoa > Chordata > Actinopteri > Cichliformes > Cichlidae > Oreochromis > Oreochromis niloticus. Next base: position 4,366 of record NW_020329201.1, on the reverse strand, counting down.
ATATCCCAATACTGTGTGTACGAATCTGAAAGGGAACTCATTTCACCTTTACACTGGCAGCTGATGCAAAATGTGTGCACTGTGAGACCTACAGTAATGTAAAGGACAGATGGAAGCTGTGAATAAACAAAGTAAATGACTAAAAAAATAGCTCAGAATGCAGTATGCAAGCAGCCTTTAATAACTCACATCATTCTGAATTATTGATCTAAGTGTTTGGGTAGCAACATAGCAGCCACAAGTAAAAACACATGCTTTAAGTATTTTCCTGCTTGGAGGTGATTTAAAAAACAAACCTGAAGAGAAAGGCAGTGTTGAGTTAATGAGCTTATAGTTAAACTGTTGGTTCGCATGTTAAAGCCAGCAAAACTGGTTCAGTCTGTCACTTTGGATCATAGGAAGGTGTTTTCCATACAATAGATATTACATACAAAGCAAAACACAGCTCAGAGCTAATCCTGTTCCTGTGTTTCTTTCCCTTTCCTGCACAGTGTGTTCCGACACTTAATCCAGGTGGGTCCGGACACCTTCTGGTTTACTCTCAATGAGCTGCACTGCCCGTCCTCTTACATCCCACACCACCTCGACCTCCAGCTGAACGGCACGGGCAGGCCGAGAGACGAGTTCTCGGACAACGTGTTCAAACTGCTCAAGGAGGAGTTTGGCTCCGTTACTGAGACAGTTAACCAGCCAGTCAGCTAATGAGCTGCTGCTTGATGAAATTGACTCACCTCACAAACGGACGGCTTATTGAACCACGACTCCAACAGGTCAATTAGCTGAAAGAAAGTCTGTCAGCTGTGCCAAATAGTTGATCACCTAGCTCTGTGGAATCAAGAGCTACTCTGTCATTTACAAATATTACTTAGTCATCACCTTGATTATCTAACCTCCTAGCTTCTGCTAGCCCACAATTAGTACTTACTGTACATTAAGATTAGGTGAAAATGGAGCGCTACTGAGTTATGTTTGATTAAAAAGAAAAAACAAAAAGTACCGTATCTGATATTTTTGGCTCTTGCCTTATTTTCCCCAGGAGGGAATCACAGCAGATGAATCCAAACACATTTTTACATCATATGACCTTCTTGATGTAATCCTCTCATTTATCCAGGCTTGGGACCAGCAGTAAGAGTATACTAGCTTTGGAAGCCCTGAGGGTGGCTGTCTCCTCCACCAAGGAGCCGCTAAAAAAATACATGAAAATTGTATAAATATGGTTACAGCTGTTGACTGGGTTTTTTCTGAAGTTCAATTCAATTCAGTTTTATTTATATAGCGCCAAATCACAACAACAGTCGCCTCAAGGCGCTTTATATTGTACAGTAGATCGTACAATAATAGATTCAGAGAAAAACCCAACAATCATATGACCCCCTATGAGCAAGCACTTTGGCGACAGTGGGGAAGGAAAAACTCCCTTTTAACAGGGCCTGATTATTTAAGACCTTGTATGTGAGGAGCAGGATTTTGAATTCAATTCTGGATTTAACAGGAAGCCAATGAAGGGAAGCCAAAACAGGAGAAATCTGCTCTCTCTTTCTAGTCCCCGTCAGTACTCTTGCTGCAGCATTTTGGATTAACTGAAGGCTTTTCAGCGAGTTTTTAGGACTTCCTGATAATAAAGAATTACAGTAGTCCAGCCTGGAAGTAATAAATGCATGAACTACTTTTTTAGCATCACTCCGAGTCAGGATATTTCTAATTTTAGAGATGTTGCGCAAACGGAAGAAAGCAGTCTTACATATTTGTTTAATATGTGCGTTGAAGGACATGTCCTGGTCAAAAATGACTCCAAGGTTCCTCACAGCGTTACTGGAGGCCAAGGTAATGCCATCCAGAGTAAGAATCTGCTTAGATACCATATTTCTAAGATTTTCAGGGCCGAGTACAATAACCTCAGTTTGATCTGAATTAAGAAGCAGAAAGTTAGCGGCCATCCAGGTCTTTATGTCTTTAAGACATTCCTGCAGTTTAACTAATTGGTGTGTGTTACCTGGCTTCATGGACAGATAGAGCTGGGTGTCATCTGCATAGCAGTGAAAATGTATGCTATGTCTTCTAATGATGCTGCCTAAGGGAAGCATGTATAATGTAAACAGCATTTGTCCTAGCACCGAACCCTGTGGAACGCCATAATTGACCTTAGTGTGTGGAGAGGACTCTCCATTTACATGAACAAATTGGAGTCTATTAGATAGATATGATACAAACCACTGCAGCGCAGTACCTGTAATACCTACAGCGTGCTCTAATCGCGCTAATAGATTATTATGGTCAACAGTATCGAACGCTGCACTGAGGTCTAGCAGGACAAGCACAGAGATGAGTCCACTGTCAGAGGCCATAAGAAGATCATTTGTAACCTTCACTAAAGCTGTTTCTGTGCTGTGATGAGCTCTGAAACCTGACTGAAACTCTTCAAATAAGCCATTCCTCTGCAGATGATCTGTTAGCTGTTTGACAACTACTCTTTCAAGGATGTTTGATATGAAAGGAAGGTTGGAGACTGGCCTATAATTAGCTAAGACTGCTGGGTCTAGGGATGGCTTTTTAAGTAAAGGCTTAACTACAGCCACCTTGAAGGCCTGTGGTACATAGCCGATTATTAGAGATAGGTTGATCATATTTAAGATTGAAGCATTAATTAATGGCAGGACTTCTTTGAGCAGTTTTGTAGGAATGGGGTCTAAAAGACACGTTGATGGTTTGGAGGAAGTAATTATTGAAGTTAACTCAGAAAGATCAATTGGAGAAAAAGAGTCTAAATGAATATCAATGGTACTGAGAGTAGCTGTAGATAATATTACATCTGTGGGATGATTATTGGTAATTTTTTCTCTAATGATTACAATTTTATTGTGAAGAAGTTCATGAAGTCATTACTAGTTAACGTTAAAGGGATGGTTGGCTCAGTAGAGCGGACTTTTTGTCAGCCTGGCTACAGTGCTGAAGAGAAACCTGGGGTTGTTCTTATTTTCTTCAATCAGTGATGAATAGTAAGATGTTCTGGCTTTGCGGAGGGCTTTCTTATAAAGCAACAAACTATTTCTCCAGGCTAAATGATCATCTTCGAAATTTGTGACACGCCATTTCCTCTCCAGCTTACGAGTTATCTGCTTTAGGCTATGTGTTTGAGAATTATACCACGGAGTCAGGTACTTCTGATTTGAGACCTTAGTTTTCACCGGAGCTACAGTATCCAGAGTCGTACGTAGTGAGGAGGTAAAATTATTAACAAGATGATCGACCTCTGTTGGAGTAGCGTTCAGATAGCTGCTCTGCTCTGTGTTGGTACAGGGCATTGAAGATGATAACAGTGGGTGGATTATATTCTTAAACTTAGTTACAGCACTTTCAGAAAGACATCTACTTTGATAAAGTCTACTCTCCACTGCTGTGTAATCAATTATTGTAAATGTAAATGTTATCAGGAAATGATCAGACAGGAGGTGGTTTTCAGGAAACACTGTTAAATCTTCAGTTTCTATGCCATATGTTAAAACAAGATCTAGGGTGTGATTAAAGTGGTGGGTGGGTTCTTTTACATTTTGAGAGAAGCCAATTGAGTCTAATAACAGATTAAATGCCATGTTGAGGCTGTCATTCTTAGCATCTACATGGATGTTAAAATCACCCACAATAATTATTTTATCTGAGCTGAGCCACTAAATCAGATAAAAAGTCTGAGAAATCAGACAGAAACTCTGTGTAAGGCCAGGTGGACGATAGATGATAAGAAGTAAGACTGGTTTCTGAGTTTTACAGCTGGGGTGGACGAGGCTAAGCATCAGGCTTCAAATGAATTAAAAGTCTGTCTTGGTCTTTCGTTGATAAATAGGCTGGTGTGAAAATTGCTGCCACACCCCCCTCGGCCTGTGCTTCGAGGTTTCTGGTAGTTAGAATGACTCGGGGGTGTTGATTCATTTAAACTAACATATCATCCTGCTGCAACCAGGTTTCTGTAAGGCAGAGTAAATCGATTTGTTGATCAATTATTAAGTCATGTACTAACAGAGACTTGGAGGAGAGAGACCTAATATTTAATAATCCACATTTCACTGTTTTACTCTTTGGTTCAGATGTGGATACTGTATTGTTCTTTCTTTGTGATTTTATGTTTAAGTTGTTTATTGCTGGTTTTTAGTTTTTTTTGTCTGTTTGGGAGCTGACACAGTCTCAATGGAGATGGGTTTTTGGGGTTAGCAGGAGGAGAGAAGCTGCAGAGAGGCGTGTAAGACTGCAACTCTCCTTCCTGGTCCCAACTCTGGATAGTCATATTTTGGGGGTTTAATAAATTGGTCCATATTTCTAGAAATGAGAGCTGCTCCATCCAAAGTGGGATGGATGCCGTCTCTCCTAACAA
>NW_020329200.1:0-12689 GCF_001858045.2 Oreochromis niloticus | reverse complement strand
TTCCCCGAAGAGCCCAGCTCATCTTAGCTGCCTAGATTTGAGGACCTAGCTAAGGACGGTAGTTACGGACACAAACACATGTAACTTACGGAAAAAAGCTGGGGTCCCTCTGTCACTGTGCTTATTAGGTGGTAATAATTTGATGTAAAAAGTGTCGGAGACAGTGTGAAAAAATGAAGGCAGAGTTGGTAGCCTGAAGAGAGAAAGTTGCAAGTTGTGGAAGGTGGAGTAATAAGCAGGCAAATAGTTGAGGAATGAAGAGCTGAGAAGCATGGGTATTTTGCGGTAATAAAAGGTGCGGTGAGAGCAGGCGGAGGAGTTGGCAAAGAGCAGGAAAAGGGAGAAGCGACTGGCTTCTCCCCGCCCCCAAGCAATGGTCGTGGCAGCGAGTCCGTGAGGGATTCGAACGGGCGCTCAGATTGAAAGCGCCACTTCTTACGTCTTACGCCAAACGACCAGCCGGCGAAAGTAGGAAAAAAAAGGACATTTATCTTTGTTCGGCAATACTTGTTTTTTGTGTGCAAAACATGTATGGTGCTCGGTAAAGATGACACGCCGACTCACTTCTTCTTTTTTGGTTTTTTTTGGTTTGACAAAGTTGTTTTCAATTAAACCAATGTCAGTGACGTCATTCTATGCCACTACCACAGGTAAGGAAAAGCCTGAATCCGTAGATCTTTTCTTTTCTTTTTGTTGTCTAAAAACACAAAAATCGCCAAACAGTCAGCTCACAAAGTTGCAGCTTGGTGCAATTTGGCAGAACAGCCAATGACTTAAAGCATTTAGGTGCATATATCTTGCCACAAGACATGTGTGCTAAGCTAGCTAAAATTAGTTTCTGTTAGCGAATCAAGTTCAAGCTCCTCACATATCATCATCCAGGGTACAGTCATATGCTGATGAGGAAATCCCATGCAGGCAACATTAAGGCAGTGTAACAAGTTAAATATGCACTAATTTTAAGCTATTTCCTAATATCTAACATTTAAAAAGGCAGTTTACATTGTAAACTGCTTTTTTTAAAATGTTTTTATGTTTTAGGATTTTGTAAACTTTACAAAATCCTAAAACATAAAAACATAAAAAAGGCATTTACAAAATCCTAAACATAAAAATAGATTTAAAATAATGATAAATGTTTGCCTGCAACTGACACAGCCAACACAAATGTCATTGAAAAAAACCAAACCCTGTGATAACATGTTTTTGTTTTTCTAGAATAGAAGAAGCACATTTTAAAAGCCAGTAGGAATAAATCTTTGTTGTTACTGCATGATTAGAATGAAGTAACAACAAGTCTGGCTGGAATCAGAAGTGGTAATCTGTGTACTGTGCTAGTGATCTGCATAATTCACCTTAGATGGTCATCTGTTTGGATGGCTGAAGTGGGTTAACGACACAGCTAATTTCATCAGGCTGCTACTGAAACATCTAAAATGATCTGCATCCACGATCCACCAGCTCAACAGCAACATCTGTCAGCTGTGCATCCAACTGGAGGCCTTGGCCTGCTGTGCTCAGGCGCTGGGCCGCGATTTCCGTCCCTTGTTGACGACCTGGCTGTATCCTGTGCTGGAGAAAGCTGGTGAGGAGACGCTGCTGGTCAGCCAGGCGGCGCTGAGCTCCATATGGAACATCAATAAGGTCTGTGGATACGCTTCCCTCAAGGAACTGATCAATGAGAACTCTGACTACCTGCTTAATGACATATCACTCAACCTTCAGAGGCTCAGCCTGCATTTACAGGTAGTTATGATGTGTTTTTGTTTTTACCCAAAATGGACACAGAATAACTGCTGGAGGGTTTACCCGATTTCCTCCTTGGTCTGCTTAAGCCTGTGCTGCCCTGAGCTTGTACTGTATTTCATTATAATCCTGTCTTGTTGGCCAGGCTCCACCGGTGTTGACAGTTCTGTTGACTCACTCTGACTGCAGCCTGCTGGTCGGGGACATGGTTCAGGATCTGGATCTCAGCTACGAGCGCACAGCTGCTCTTTTCTGCTCCGCGCTGCACGCGCTCATGAAGGCACTGGGTAAGATTTCAACAGTGATGTCAGCTTGAGTCTCACGTATACTGGGAGTCAAAGAGGACAAGGAAGAAAATGTGACTCATTGCATGCTCTGCCACATTTTTTATGTTGCTTAACTTTATGTTTTCTGCAGTGCCTTTCAAAGTTTCTATCAAGGAGTACACTTCAGGATGTATAATTTGCTCGTTATCAAATTATCAGTATCTTTGGAAACATTTAATACATCGTGATGTTTAATTGCTGAGTGGTTTTCTGTTGTAGAATTAATATTCATAATAATATTCATACAGAAGTTTTACAAGCCCGCACAGTAAAAATGTATGAATTAAATGTTACTGATGGGCTCTTTTCAAAAACATCAGCGTCTGTGTCACACTGATTTTGATTAACTGACTTATTTTATTGTAACCAAACCTATGCTCATATTGTTGTCTTGTTTTTCCTTTAGCGAGGTGGTTTCCTTCCACTTGTAGCAGGACCAGTACGTCTGCCAGCTCCAGGCAAAGCTCCAGTGACCAGGAAGACCTCAGCATTCGCCAGTTCCTGCTGAATTACCGCAAACAGAAAGAACTGGCAGAGAGCATTGGAATAGAGGACGATGACACTGAAGACCGAGGTAATAGGTCTGTCTAAGGGCCAGTGGAATATCAGCTGTAGACTGTAGTGGTGGTTATATTAGATTCAGAGTGTAGAGGAGATGACCCTTTTATGACCAGCAGGAAGGCACACACACACACGCAGTGTCTTAGGTTAATGACACACCATATGGGGTTTACAATGGGGGTTGCTTTTATAAAACTGTTTGTAACAAAGAGTTGAGATTTGCAGAGGGACTGCCGGGCCATGCACATCTCCATTCTCGAAGATGAATAAGTGTAGAGGAGATGGATCATTGTAATTAAGAGTCATAGAAGTCTGAACCTCGCTGCTAAACTGGCGGTCTAACTGTACATGTGCTCCATTGCAGAGGTCCCTCCCACTGAGTGTGAGGATGTTGAAGATATTGGTAGTCCTGATGTGAAAGCAGAGCTTCCCTCCCACCTCAGCATCACTAAGGATGCTATGGAGCGCTGCATTCATCTGCTGTCTGATCCCAGCCTCAGGCTCCGACTCAAGGTAGTTTTATGTAGAGTCAACTGTTGGACTAGTAACAAAAATAATCATTCTTGTGAGGGTAGGACCGCCAGCGTTGGTACAATTCATCCTGTCAGAACTGTGTGGATGACTGTTCACTGGTGTAATGCTCATCAAGGAAAAACATTCAGTCTGGTCCAGGAGTGAAACAGAAATAAGTCTGTGCTGAAGTCGTGCCTGCTCAGGAGTTTGGGCTCTCAATGAAGACCTCAATAATTAGTTTCAGCTCACATATAATCAGGATCAAAACAGAGATAATTGTTAGGTGTGTTGTGTGTCTTTGTCTTTAGGTGCTGGATGTGCTGGAGTTGTGCGTTCAGGTGCTGAGTGAGAGGGAAAATGAACTGCTGCCTATGGCTCATCGCTGCTGGCCAGCACTCCTGCAGAGACTCACAGCCGATGACCCATTAGCAGTCCTCAGAGCCTTCAGGGTAAGTAAAACAAACCTCTCTTTTCAGTACGTGAGTCAAAATTATTCAAGTCGTCTTTAGTTTTAAACTCTTAGTAGTGAAAGAATGAAAGATGGTGCCCAACAACAGGCTTATTTCATTCAGAAATAGTTCTATTATTTTCTTCTTTGGGTTGTAATGTGAAGACTCTTGAAACTAACATTTCTTCTATCAGCACAGAAAAATCACTGTGGATGCCTTCTTAGAGGCTGCTTTTCAAACTGTCTCAGAGAATCACAAAGTAGGACTTTGGGATAAATGAAGCTGATAGTGTTTTGTGATCTTTGGTGCAAGTGTCAGCTGATTCAACTTGTGGGTGTAAATTAGGCTACTCGTCAGCTCCTGTCATCAGCTGGAATATTTTTAAATTTGTTATTCATATTTTCATTGATGAGCTGACAAATACAGACACGTTAAGTCTGTAAACACTCATTTATTCACTCAGAGCTGCTGCTGGGAAATTGTTTCATCAGCTTTTGGATATATAGGAGTTTTGTAAATACTACAATTCATCCATGAGTACACAACGGGAAGGTTTTATTGAATTTTGACGGCTTGCTGCTTTTGTCAAAGAACTCATTGAAGCTCCTTCCCCACCAGGTGGCAGTCTCGTATAACAATGAAAATCAGCCATCGGCATCATCATCAGGGCATCTCTGTTTTATTATAAAAACCTTAAACTGTGAAACAGTTCGACATCCTAAACACGTGACGGTGATGTTGTTACTAAAAACGCCTCTTCACTGTGGCAGCTCTGTGATTCAACATATTTTAAACATGACTTTGATGATACGGACCACAGCCAGCTGTGCCAGCAGGATGCTGCTCAGGTCCAAACTGCACACACAGCTACGACTGCAAGCAGCTCTGCTTATACCCAACTGAGAAAAACGTGATTGTTCAATCAGCGAATGCGAAGCCATTTAATTGATAAGCTCAGAGAAGTTGTTGTTGTTATTTTTGTTGACTTTTTGTTCAACATACTTCCATTAGCATGTTGAAAATATTCAAGGCCTGCAGGCTTCTGCCATTACATTCCCAATTATGCAATTATGAGCTGCTTGTGTAATTTTTGGTCACCTGCGCAGTGTGGAGGTGAACTGAGTGACAGCGTGAACATCACGAATGTCACACCCTCCCACTGAGGTTCATCGCTGACAGAGGAAAAGAGTCACAAAGGTGACAGAGCTGTCTGCAGCCTTTCCAGAGCCAGCGTTACATCTAACAGTGACAAGGACTGCAGTGTAAAGACAATTGTTTCATTTTGTAAGAAATCAGGTTGTTTGTGAAACTGTTCCTTTAACATAGCTTACGGCACTTTGTGTACAGCAAACTCTCTCATACAGTATAGTGTGCAGATAAACAGGCACGATACACGTTGTGTGTTTGAGATGCTCTTTGTGATTAATCTGTGAAGTGGGTTTCAGTATGTCTGTGGCTTCAGTTCACAGTGGGTGGGACAAGGATGGGTTTAAAAAGGAGAGTTCTAACCTCTCAAAACTGCTGTGAAATCCTCCCTGAACCACCTCAGCACTTTTACTGAGCTCATTAGGAGTTAGCAGAGGTAAAGTCCAGGCTTGGTCTACTTTTTATACTCTTTCATCTTTTTCCTACTTCCTCTTCTTTCCCTCCTCCCTTCTTATCTTTACCCCATATTATTCGGAACCAGGATCATATTTTTAAAGGATTTGTTCTTTTGGATATAAAAGTGTCATTATGTGCACGCACTGGACATAATCAGAAAAGAAGCATTCACAACTGTAACCATGTCTGGAGCCAAGCCTGGAGCTGGACATGTAACGTGCCCCACTTTCCTCACATCCTGCTGCACCACTGCCTGCTGTTTCAGCCCATCCACCACCCCAGCATCCACCTGTATGCTCCTGGAGTTTTATGAGTAACATATTTGCAGGGAGTGATCCACCCGAAGACCAGGCACCGAGCTCAAACTGTATTCTGCTGCAGACCTAGATGCTGTTTGTGAAGCCTGTCTACCCTACCTGAGCTCCAGACAACCCATCAGACTGCAAGAAGCCTGTTTAAGGTAAGTCTTTATAATAATGTAATATAAGACTTTTAGCCCTTTAGCCCAAACTTTAGTAAATCAGTTTGTGGGCCTGATTTAAGTATCACCCTCACTCATTTTGTCCCTTGAGAAAGGAACTTCCAGAAATACGCAGATGTAGTTCAGCGGTGGTGGCTAAAACCAAGAGGAGCAGTTAACTTCAGGTTGCCACACCACAGAGCTAACTAGCAATAGCTAGCAATCCCAACTTGGCAAAAGTGTTCCTAGCCAGGTAAAGAGCATAAAAAGTGAGGAATGACTGTGATGATGAGTTTATATGTGGCATATCATCACAGGTCAGTTGCCTTACAGGTGTGAATAGAAGTGTCTGCAGGACACGTAGGGCCGTGATATCCCAATACTGTGTGTACGAATCTGAAAGGGAACTCATTTCACCTTTACACTGGCAGCTGATGCAAAATGTGTGCACTGTGAGACCTACAGTAATGTAAAGGACAGATGGAAGCTGTGAATAAACAAAGTAAATGACTAAAAAAATAGCTCAGAATGCAGTATGCAAGCAGCCTTTAATAACTCACATCATTCTGAATTATTGATCTAAGTGTTTGGGTAGCAACATAGCAGCCACAAGTAAAAACACATGCTTTAAGTATTTTCCTGCTTGGAGGTGATTTAAAAACAAACCTGAAGAGAAAGGCAGTGTTGAGTTAATGAGCTTATAGTTAAACTGTTGGTTCGCATGTTAAAGCCAGCAAAACTGGTTCAGTCTGTCACTTTGGATCATAGGAAGGTGTTTTCCATACAATAGATATTACATACAAAGCAAAACACAGCTCAGAGCTAATCCTGTTCCTGTGTTTCTTTCCCTTTCCTGCACAGTGTGTTCCGACACTTAATCCAGGTGGGTCCGGACACCTTCTGGTTTACTCTCAATGAGCTGCACTGCCCGTCCTCTTACATCCCACACCACCTCGACCTCCAGCTGAACGGCACGGGCAGGCCGAGAGACGAGTTCTCGGACAACGTGTTCAAACTGCTCAAGGAGGAGTTTGGCTCCGTTACTGAGACAGTTAACCAGCCAGTCAGCTAATGAGCTGCTGCTTGATGAAATTGACTCACCTCACAAACGGACGGCTTATTGAACCACGACTCCAACAGGTCAATTAGCTGAAAGAAAGTCTGTCAGCTGTGCCAAATAGTTGATCACCTAGCTCTGTGGAATCAAGAGCTACTCTGTCATTTACAAATATTACTTAGTCATCACCTTGATTATCTAACCTCCTAGCTTCTGCTAGCCCACAATTAGTACTTACTGTACATTAAGATTAGGTGAAAATGGAGCGCTACTGAGTTATGTTTGATTAAAAAGAAAAAACAAAAAGTACCGTATCTGATATTTTTGGCTCTTGCCTTATTTTCCCCAGGAGGGAATCACAGCAGATGAATCCAAACACATTTTTACATCATATGACCTTCTTGATGTAATCCTCTCATTTATCCAGGCTTGGGACCAGCAGTAAGAGTATACTAGCTTTGGAAGCCCTGAGGGTGGCTGTCTCCTCCACCAAGGAGCCGCTAAAAAAATACATGAAAATTGTATAAATATGGTTACAGCTGTTGACTGGGTTTTTTCTGAAGTTCAATTCAATTCAGTTTTATTTATATAGCGCCAAATCACAACAACAGTCGCCTCAAGGCGCTTTATATTGTACAGTAGATCGTACAATAATAGATTCAGAGAAAAACCCAACAATCATATGACCCCCTATGAGCAAGCACTTTGGCGACAGTGGGGAAGGAAAAACTCCCTTTTAACAGGGCCTGATTATTTAAGACCTTGTATGTGAGGAGCAGGATTTTGAATTCAATTCTGGATTTAACAGGAAGCCAATGAAGGGAAGCCAAAACAGGAGAAATCTGCTCTCTCTTTCTAGTCCCCGTCAGTACTCTTGCTGCAGCATTTTGGATTAACTGAAGGCTTTTCAGCGAGTTTTTAGGACTTCCTGATAATAAAGAATTACAGTAGTCCAGCCTGGAAGTAATAAATGCATGAACTACTTTTTTAGCATCACTCCGAGTCAGGATATTTCTAATTTTAGAGATGTTGCGCAAACGGAAGAAAGCAGTCTTACATATTTGTTTAATATGTGCGTTGAAGGACATGTCCTGGTCAAAAATGACTCCAAGGTTCCTCACAGCGTTACTGGAGGCCAAGGTAATGCCATCCAGAGTAAGAATCTGCTTAGATACCATATTTCTAAGATTTTCAGGGCCGAGTACAATAACCTCAGTTTGATCTGAATTAAGAAGCAGAAAGTTAGCGGCCATCCAGGTCTTTATGTCTTTAAGACATTCCTGCAGTTTAACTAATTGGTGTGTGTTACCTGGCTTCATGGACAGATAGAGCTGGGTGTCATCTGCATAGCAGTGAAAATGTATGCTATGTCTTCTAATGATGCTGCCTAAGGGAAGCATGTATAATGTAAACAGCATTTGTCCTAGCACCGAACCCTGTGGAACGCCATAATTGACCTTAGTGTGTGGAGAGGACTCTCCATTTACATGAACAAATTGGAGTCTATTAGATAGATATGATACAAACCACTGCAGCGCAGTACCTGTAATACCTACAGCGTGCTCTAATCGCGCTAATAGATTATTATGGTCAACAGTATCGAACGCTGCACTGAGGTCTAGCAGGACAAGCACAGAGATGAGTCCACTGTCAGAGGCCATAAGAAGATCATTTGTAACCTTCACTAAAGCTGTTTCTGTGCTGTGATGAGCTCTGAAACCTGACTGAAACTCTTCAAATAAGCCATTCCTCTGCAGATGATCTGTTAGCTGTTTGACAACTACTCTTTCAAGGATGTTTGATATGAAAGGAAGGTTGGAGACTGGCCTATAATTAGCTAAGACTGCTGGGTCTAGGATGGCTTTTTAAGTAAAGGCTTAACTACAGCCACCTTGAAGGCCTGTGGTACATAGCCGATTATTAGAGATAGGTTGATCATATTTAAGATTGAAGCATTAATTAATGGCAGGACTTCTTTGAGCAGTTTTGTAGGAATGGGGTCTAAAAGACACGTTGATGGTTTGGAGGAAGTAATTATTGAAGTTAACTCAGAAAGATCAATTGGAGAAAAAGAGTCTAAATGAATATCAATGGTACTGAGAGTAGCTGTAGATAATATTACATCTGTGGGATGATTATTGGTAATTTTTTCTCTAATGATTACAATTTTATTTGTGAAGAAGTTCATGAAGTCATTACTAGTTAACGTTAAAGGGATGGTTGGCTCAGTAGAGCGGACTTTTTGTCAGCCTGGCTACAGTGCTGAAGAGAAACCTGGGGTTGTTCTTATTTTCTTCAATCAGTGATGAATAGTAAGATGTTCTGGCTTTGCGGAGGGCTTTCTTATAAAGCAACAAACTATTTCTCCAGGCTAAATGATCATCTTCGAAATTTGTGACACGCCATTTCCTCTCCAGCTTACGAGTTATCTGCTTTAGGCTATGTGTTTGAGAATTATACCACGGAGTCAGGTACTTCTGATTTGAGACCTTAGTTTTCACCGGAGCTACAGTATCCAGAGTCGTACGTAGTGAGGAGGTAAAATTATTAACAAGATGATCGACCTCTGTTGGAGTAGCGTTCAGATAGCTGCTCTGCTCTGTGTTGGTACAGGGCATTGAAGATGATAACAGTGGGTGGATTATATTCTTAAACTTAGTTACAGCACTTTCAGAAAGACATCTACTTTGATAAAGTCTACTCTCCACTGCTGTGTAATCAATTATTGTAAATGTAAATGTTATCAGGAAATGATCAGACAGGAGGTGGTTTTCAGGAAACACTGTTAAATCTTCAGTTTCTATGCCATATGTTAAAACAAGATCTAGGGTGTGATTAAAGTGGTGGGTGGGTTCTTTTACATTTTGAGAGAAGCCAATTGAGTCTAATAACAGATTAAATGCCATGTTGAGGCTGTCATTCTTAGCATCTACATGGATGTTAAAATCACCCACAATAATTATTTTATCTGAGCTGAGCACTAAATCAGATAAAAAGTCTGAGAAATCAGACAGAAACTCTGTGTAAGGCCCAGGTGGACGATAGATGATAAGAAGTAAGACTGGTTTCTGAGTTTTACAGCTGGGGTGGACGAGGCTAAGCATCAGGCTTTCAAATGAATTAAAAGTCTGTCTTGGTCTTTCGTTGATAAATAGGCTGGTGTGAAAAATTGCTGCCACACCGCCCCCTCGGCCTGTGCTTCGAGGTTTCTGGTAGTTAGAATGACTCGGGGGTGTTGATTCATTTAAACTAACATAATCATCCTGCTGCAACCAGGTTTCTGTAAGGCAGAGTAAATCGATTTGTTGATCAATTATTAAGTCATGTACTAACAGAGACTTGGAGGAGAGAGACCTAATATTTAATAATCCACATTTCACTGTTTTACTCTTTGGTTCAGATGTGGATACTGTATTGTTCTTTCTTTGTGATTTTTTATGTTTAAGTTGTTTATTGCTGGTTTTTAGTTTGTTTTTTGTCTGTTTGGGAGCTGACACAGTCTCAATGGAGATGGGTTTTTGGGGTTAGCAGGAGGAGAGAAGCTGCAGAGAGGCGTGTAAGACTGCAACTCTCCTTCCTGGTCCCAACTCTGGATAGTCATATTTTGGGGGGTTTAATAAATTGGTCCATATTTCTAGAAATGAGAGCTGCTCCATCCAAAGTGGGATGGATGCCGTCTCTCCTAACAAGACCAGGTTTCCTCCAGAAGGTTTGCCAATTATCTATGAAGCCCACATCGTTTTTCGGATTCTAAACTGACCGCAGGTGTGAATGTGAGTGTGGATGATTGTCTTTCTATGTTAACCCTGGGCAGTTTAACTTGTACCCCTCACTTCATGGTAGCGCAATAAGTGGGAGAACACCTATTCCGACACCCATATCTTAGATTAAGCTAATAGTATTAGTGCGCTGTTATCAAACGTTACCTGGATTATAGGTATATTCAAAACTTTACATGGAAGAGATAAGAGTGCGTGCGTATATGCTCACTTCTGACGATGATAATATGATAAGGTGTTATCTCATCTGTACTTGAAAGTACTTCAAACACCACATGCACATGCAATGTTATCTGTGTGTCTAACGATCTATAAGTGAGCAAAGACAGTGTTATAAATATTTTGAGTCATTTCTATGCCTTGAAAGTACTTACTCAGTACTTACTCAGCGCACACACAGATATTATATTCAAAATCATAACGGTCACGCCTTCGATTTCTTACCGCTACTTTTCGTACAGCATCCAGGAAATGACGTAGACTGTTTCTACTGCATCATTTGCATTTTACATTCACTCTGTGGGCACATCTCCGCTAAAATCTCATATAACCATTTCTACAATCACCAAACACAACGAAAACAAGCCATGATTAAAAGAGCAGTTATGTAAATGCACACAAGTCCACTAAACAAACAAAACTGAACCACAAATTCATCAGACCTCATGTAACCGGATAAAGAAAGGCTGGTTATCTTCCAGAGCTATCACCGATTCCAAACACCAAGCTTCACCACGCTCTGACTAAAATTCACTGAAAGAGCCGCAAAAGAAGACCACAAAAACCACCACAGTTATCTAGAGAATCTAAAGAACAGCACAAATTCCAAAGCATGTAAAACACAAGAGCTGTGTCAAATGTTTCACTTGATTTATACGTTATTTATACCTCGAGCACCCTTTTTTCTTTCTTAATCATTTTTTTGTTTTTTTCTCCTAATGTATTCCTTTTTGTTTACCGACTTGTATTTGTATACATGAGTTGTAAAAGATACTGCAAGCTGTGACATTTTTCCTGCCCTTTCTATAACTTCATTATTATGTATATTTGTTCTTTAGTTGTTCAACTTCAAAAAGTAAAAAAGAAAAAAATATTGGCTCAAAAAGTATTTTTAGGCCTGTTAATAAAATTAAATAATTTCTGCTGTTTATACCTAAAAATTCAACTGACATGGTGTTCAATGTGTGCAAAATTGGGCCTTTTTGTTCAACGTCTGGATATTTATGTGTTGGCAGTGCTGTATTTTTCACGGTTTCACTTTAGAAACATAAACTTTGCACAGATGATGTTTTATACTGAATTTCGGGAATTAAAGGTCTGCAGCTCAGACACAAGCATTCATACATGTTGTACCCTGTATGATTGTGTATGTGACAAATAAAGGTTGTTTGTTTCTTTGTTTGTTGTGAAATGTGAACTGAAGCATGTTTTTAAAAGGGTTATATGTTAAAAAACTAATAAAAAAAATCAGGCGGGAATAAAATCTACTCACTTTTTCTGTGTTCCAGTCTCAGTAACTTTGACACAGTAATATCTGCTGCAATATTTACACCTCTGATGACATTTCACAAGTGTTAGCTTTCTTTTGATACCACGATGTATACACAGAGTTGTAATTGCACTCAATTAATTTTGGGCATTTCATTTTCGAGCAGGAAGCTCAGAAACCCTTTGGGCTCAGGTTAAAGAACTGGACCACTACAGGTTTTAGAAAACCCATCCAGAATATTTTGTCCATCTGGGCCATATAGGGACATCAAAGGTCAAAACTTCTGTTGCCCTGTGGAGGTTAAGCGTGGTTTGCCCTGCTCACACACTCCCCCCACAACTACCCACTGTGAGCCCATGCAAGTAATAACGTTTTGGCACATTACTTATGATAAGAAGCCACCATGAGGGGAAATACAGTTGTGGAGAAGATGAAACCAAAGCACCTGTTTGATTACACTGTCAGAAATATGAGGCTGGGAGGAGGCGACTGATGCAAAGCCCAGGGAAAAGGAAGTTAACGATTTTTCATTCCAAAAAATCATTTATACAGTTCAGTGGTCTACAGACAGACTGAAGAGAGAAACAAAGCTAGTATCGATCTGATACCAATACAGTGCTGGTTTGTCAATATTATAAATATTTGGATCAAGCCGCCCACCTACAGACTCATCGACAATAGATTTGTTTGCTTGAAATGGAACCTTT
>NW_020329199.1:0-21539 GCF_001858045.2 Oreochromis niloticus | reverse complement strand
ACAAAAAAGAAACAAAACAAAACTCAGCACACTGCACAGAGAACAACAACAATACACAACTGAAGATGTTGTTCTTGTTTGTTCTCCTTGAATTTTAGAATAAGTTATTACATCTGCATTAGTAAATCATATGCCTAATCATTATGTGTCACTGTGATCCACAAGTTATGATCACAATTTAGTCATTTTTCAACCCAACAAAACAAAAACAAACAAAACAAAACAAGTTACTGATGGCTTGAACGCTTTACACACGAGTCAGGATGCAAAAAGGCTGCTGCCAAAGACAAATCAGAAGCGTGAGGGAAAAAAAAAAACAAAAAAAACTGAGCCCACAGACGGCTTCATGTTTGAGCTTTAATAGCAGTTTCCCTCCCTCTGATGTGTTCTTATGTAGCTCCTGCTCTAAAAAATGTGTAACCTGCTCATCAGCTTAGCAGTGACCATGTATTTAATTCAGCTTCTCAATTGTGCAGCTTTAGCTGTTGTATAGAGGTTTAGCTTAGTTGTTAGTATAGGTGTGCTCTATATTTCAGCAATGTCTCATCTAGGATGACAGGTTTCAAGCAGGTCAAGTGCCTCTATGCACTTAATTAGTTTAGATTTTCTTTATCTCATATGTCATATATACTGAATTTGAGCAAACCTTAAGCTTGATGCAGACTACTTTTAACAATTATCCACCTCACATCATAGCTAACTGAGGTGCCTCTTCATATTAATATTATTTATTATTAATGTTATTATCTTTTATATAACAGCAATAGTATATTACAATATTTATTTTGCATCCATCAAGGGATGGGGGTGATCTGCAGTTTCACCCCGTCCCAAGCTGGAGACATTTTCCTTTTCACACACTTTCCTTGGCTGAACAATGACAAAACCTTAATATACCTTATGCATCTCTCTATTTCATTTAATATGTGTTTGTGTGAGTTATGTATTTTCATGCAGTCTATCCATTCTAGGCACGGTCGTCCTGCCAACTATTTCATTGTTAATACCAGTTTACAGGTTGTTATCCTTGCTTTTATCAATTTGAATACATTACAGTTGTTTTATTTAACTTTATTCCTCTTGCATTTATATGTATTCAGTTGGTCTGTTTCCAGCCCTTTTTAAACTTATACTTGGATCTCTAATTTTACTTGGTGAGGATTATTATTCTTCCTAATCTGAACTGCTTCTTTGTTTCTTACAGTCACGTGCAAAATGTCCCTCTTTTCCACACCTCCAGCATGCAGTATTAAAGTCACTGTTTGTGTGTGTCTAAACCTGTCTCTACCCCTGCTCCTGCCCTACGCATTCCTCTCCCTTCTTTTGGCCTCTGAAACCTCTCCTGTAGCCTCCACTGAAAGCTGTGAGAACAGTGTCAGCGTCGAGGGCAAAAACTGAGACCTTCTCTTTCTTTTTCACCACTGTCTGTGCATGGTTAGCATATTGAACGCCTCATCTGCTGTGCCCGTATCTTGCGTTACCCAATTCTTTTCTACATGAGACCTAATGGGTGGTAGTAATCCTTCAATGAAAGTGCGTTTAAATAGATTTTATTTTCCTCTTTCTTTTTCTTATTTTCAGTTCTCCTTTCAGCTTCAGTTTCCCATGCTTGGAAAAGTTTATATTCTTCTTCACGTTTTAATTTCTTCTTTGGGTCTTTTGTTAATGTAATTTCTTGTTTCAGGACAGCTTTCAACTGGGTAACAGCTGAGGGATTGCATTACCCTTCCCAGCTGTGGTTTTTAGCTTTTTGTGGATTTCTCCACCTATTTGCACTTATTCTACCTGCTCCGGTTTGTTGCTTTTCTAAACATTCCTCATCAGGTGTTAATTTTGCTTGTTTATTCCCCATTGTCAAAGATTTTGCTGGGCTGTCACTGGCACGCTTGACTTCAGAGTGGTTGCTGATACGCCCTTCTACTTCACTTCTAAAAATGAAGGGGTATCAGTTTTACGAGATAAACTCAACCGTTCTCATTTGTCACCAGTACGTGAGCCTCAGCAAAGAAACAAATAAATAGAAGTAGTTCAGCAGCGTATTGTGCTGTAAATCAACTTACTTCCAGACACATACACACATAGACATTGCGCGCTTTTACTAATTCGGTTCCTTATGGCGATTCCTAACCTATTTTATTTGTCGGTTCATAAGCGATTCCTAACCTATTTATTTGTCGGTTCATTAAGGCGATTCCTAACCTATTTTATTTGTCGGTTCATTAAGGCGATTCCTAACCTATTTTATTTGTCGGTTCATTATGGCGATTCCTAACCAAAGTAGTGTTTCTCACCTCTCAGACGTCTCACTGGTGATTCGGATCGTCAGACTGAATCCCGCCGCCGTGGACCAGACTAAAACCGGCCTGGACCCGAATTCACACGTTCCAGGGCTTTCGGCCTCGTCTAAGAGGGCTGTGCACAGACTTCGGTGCTGGCTCCACGGCGTCAGGAAACAGTATGCCAGATCCTGGACAGAGTCACAGATAACAGTTTGATGTTTCTGCCCCGGCTACGAAGGACCAAAATAAATGTCAAGAGATTTACTCTAAAGACACTTCTTCAGCTAAGAGTCTAAGGGTAGAAACACACACAGACGCTGTGGTTTTCACTTGTATACAGGGCGGTCACAGAACGCTCACACCAGAGTGGGGGCCCTGTGATGCGCGCTCTGTTCTTGCACTTGTCTTTATTTATATACAAAATAATACAACAGTGATACGTCTATTCATAGGCAGAGGAAAGTTAGTGCGTAGGGAGTGAAGATAAGAGTGGTTCAGGTGTATGCATGTGTGTTGTGGGATACAGAAGACGCGGCCTCTCTTCTCGTTAGGGAGCGTCAGATAAGAGTGTCCAGCTCTCTCTTCCTGCTTGTTCAGCTATTATCGCTGTGAGAAAGATTTATAAAACAGTCTTGTAGTGGACAACAGTCTAAGTCATCAAAAGGTCAACATACAGTATTCTATCATATGCAAACTTAAATCATTAAAAGCTTATACTGACTACTAAGTACAATTTTCCATTGACAGACCCTAAAAAACAGGACATAGAACATACATTACACAGTTGTATCTCTAAATATAATCATAGCCCATATAACCTTCAAATGAGACCAGTCTACTGTAATTTAGGTTTTACACAGTTCAGCTGGCAGCTGGCAGAGTTCCCTTTATTCCCTTCATAAAGTTACTCACACAAGTTTGGGCCCTGATTTGATCTGAATTCTGCAATAATCTACACTATTGGACAGACGAGCCAAAAGATCAGATCACCTTCTTTGATAAAGCTGTGGTGATAACGGGGAGGAAGAAACAAGCACCAGCACAAGCTGGTCTTTGCCAACAGCTATCTCTGCCAGAACAGAGACCAAAGAAAATACACTGACACCTCTGATCTGCTCGAAAGCTTAGATTCATTTAAAAAAAATAATAAAACATCAATATACTGGCAACCGTACAAGGTGGGGGGGAAAGCCATCGTAAAAACATTCATGCTTAGACAAACATCCATCCGTCCATCCATTCGCTTCCGCTTATCCTTTTCAGGGGCGCTGGAGCCTATCCAGCTGTCATAGGGCGAGAGGCGGGGTACACCCTGGACAGGTCGCCAGTCTGTCGCAGGGCTAACACACAGGGACAGACAACCATTCACACCTAGTGACAATTTGGATTATCCAATTAACCTATCCCCACAAGCTGCATGTCTTCGGATGGTGGGAGGAAGCCGGAGTACCCGGAGGGAACCCACGCAAACACGGGGAGAACATGCAAACTCCACACAGAAAGACCCCGGCCTGATGGTGGAATTGAACTCAGGACTTTCTTGCTGTGCGGCAACAGTGCTAACCACCGTGCCACTGTGCTGCCTGACAAACACTTAAAAGCAAAGTTCAAATGACAGCTCAAAAGGACCTGTTTACATTCGCGTACCAACTACAACCCTGTTTATTCATGTTTATTCTTGTTTTTAATCCTTGCCATTGTGATTTGAATTTTGATCTTGTCAATTTCGTCAAACATTTTCATAAAGTGTTATGAAGAGTTGTTCCATGTAGTATGACGGAAAACATTCAGACCGTATTATAGACCAATAAACTAAATAAACGGACTGTTTTTGTTAGCACTCTCTGACTTTGTGAGGCAGTACAGGTATTCTTACCACTGCGGCTGAGTCCTGGTCCCTCTGCCTTGAGAAGGATCCACTTTGACCCTGAAGGATGTCATTGGAATAGCCTAAACGCAAACAGCCTTTGTCCTGATGGCAGAGGACAAAGGCTGTGTTAGCATGTTACCTTTGCAGGTAATGCTCTACAGTCATTTTTAGCCTCAAACAGCAGGTGGGTTAAATAAGTTTCCCTGTAATATCGGTTGTTTGGAATATTTCTTTGACATGAGCATATGTTTGCGCTCTTTACTCTCACACACACAGTTTTATGGAGCTTTACCTTGACCAGACTCTGAGCAGTCAACAGTGAAGTATGTTGGCTGGAAGGCTTGGAGGCCCGTATTTGCCACTCCAGGGTCAGAGACCTTCACCTTGTTTGGATGACAGCCTGCTCCGATATTCATCTGTGGGCACAAACACCAAAACTCAAGAGACTTTTCAGTGAGAAGAAAAGGCAAACCCTGCATGCAAGAGTGAAAGTGAGTGCATACTCACCCTGAATGGACTCTCAGTCTCCCCAGGAGACCATCACAGTCTGCTTCACAGGCTTACGTGGGGTGTAGGTGCAGGTGTATGTGCTGTTGCCATTATCCTTAACCTGGACATCCACAGAATTGACTTCACCATCCTGTGCAGAAGACAAGGGATTAGTTCAATCAGATTTAACACACGTAGTTTTCGGACCATAAGGCGCACTGTTGATGAACAGGTCTGGTTTTATACATGAGGCGTACTGGATTATAAACGCATTAAGCGAAACAAAACAGTCAGATAAGTCAAACTTTACTCAACTCTTTCTTCTAGCTTCCTCTACTTCCGTACCATTGATTCATTAATGTTGAAATCTCTCGCAGCTGCTCTATTCTCATGTTCTACTGCGTGACTGACAGCCTTGAGTTTGAAATCCGCTTCGTAAGCATGTCTCTTAACAGGTGCCATTTTGGGGTCCTTATCCACACACAATACAGTAATATTATGTTGAAGCGCAGCGCGTATCACTCCGCGAGGCTGCTGACTACGTAACCGTGATGCTCCGACAATCCATCAAGCGGTGCGACTTCGTAGCTTACCAAAGTCGTACTAAAACATTTTTTGACAGATTTTTGAGCGCCGTGTATTACATAAAATCGGTTCAAGGTCAGTAAGCACAACCAGAATTCATACATAAGGCGCACAATTAAAGGATTTTAAGTGCGACTCATACTCTGAAAATACGGTACATGCAATATATTTAACATATTTGTGGTCATATACAAAGCCAGATATACCTGGGCTATAATTTTCAGAGGAGCTTTTCCTCCTTGCTTGGCATCAACTGTGAATTCAGTGGGTTTTCCAACAGCCAGACCACTGCTCTGAAGGCCTGGACCGTACGCCTTAACCTAGAGAAAACAATTTTAAACAAACAATTAAAAAGGAACAAGTCAAAGATCTACTACAGCCAAAGAAGATCATTTACAGACTTAGCGCTGTGAAAAAATATTTGCCTCCTTTCTGATTTCGTATCTTATTCCATATTTGTCACACTTACACGTTTCAGATCAATACATTTATAGTATTAGACAAGAATGTGTAATATTAAACGGCAGTTTTCAAGGGGAAAAAGCTATCCAAACATACTTGGTCCTATATGAAAAGTAATTGCACCTAAAACCCGATACCTTGTGTGTCACCTCTGACACCAAGAACTGCAGCAAGCGTTTGGTGCTAGAGGTCACATTTTGAGTTTGTAAAGATATTTAAGGTAGACACACGTAGTTAGCGGCAGGTGTGTTGTTGATCGAGAGGGCTTAGCCTCTACAGGAGAGCTTTCAGCCATGAAAAGTGTGTCCATCACAAGCCCACCACCATGATCTAAGGTCTTGAGGCAACAATCATGAAAACTAATCTTAACTGAGAGTGTTGGATGTCCTCATTGTTGCAGAGCACATGGACAGCATACTCACCTGGTTCTGTGGGCCAGCAGCACATGTCACACCATCCATCACCCTTGTCATCACATTCAATCTTGGTCTGAGAGAAACCTGAAGAGAAATAGAGCAACTTCAGAGAAGAAACTGAAGCTGATCAGCACATGCTTCCGATCGCTCGTATTTAAACTGCTATAATAACTTGTTGGTCTATAATATGTGAAAACATATATCAAATGTATCCTTCATGGATGAAATCAAGTCATCTTGAGCCACAAACAACATTCCTATAACAAGGTCGAAGCTGCAATGAGTTTTGGTAGTGACTTTTATATATGCTTTATTTATCTAGTTCCAACAATGGGTTGACGTTAAAAAAAGTGTTTGTTAGTTTTTTAAAAAGCGTAATCTGTGCAAGAGGACAGCAGATGTTGCAAGAAATCTAAGAATAGTTGTTTAAAGTTATTTGAAGTGGACAAAGAGGATAAGGCGTTTGTAAACCCTGTTGAGGGAAGTCTATCTAGCAAGATATGTAAAGATATTGGAGATTAAAAAACCCCATAGGGAAACATAGGAAATAATTATTTGTCAGGCAATGACTTGTTGGCAGAAGAAGAGTGGTCCTTGGTAGCCATGACAAGAAGGAGGTCCCATAAATCAGGCTGGGCTGTTTGTTGCTGGCAGGTAAAAGAAAAAACAGAGAAAAATCAAAATCAGGGGAAGTCCAGGCTGAACAAGGTTCATCCCTCGGAATTTTCACTCCAAGATCCCCTGCCTGGACCTCCCCCTAGCAGATAAACATAGAGAGGCAGGTGAGCCGAGGGCTCGAACCTGAGCCTCTATGTTATGAACCTGCTAGCCCACCACATAGCAGAACGTGGAATATCCTTGTATTTAAAGAGCGCAAGGTGCACATCGGGCACCCAGCCTTTCGCAGGAGACCACACATTTTTACACTCAAATACTCACATTTCACACACTCACACCTGCTTTTTTCCCTGCCCACCTTTTTCTCCACTTATTTATCAACAACCACTCCTTTTTCATCTCTGCTACCTTGCCTTTATTACATCCTCTTAGCTAGCATCAGTGACCGGAGAGCAACAACAGCAACCCAGTGCTTTTCTCATCATTTCTTTAGTCACGGTCAATTCATTGGCCTCTACGGATTAGCTAAAGCAACTTTACAAAACAAGTTTCCCCGAAGAGCCCAGCTGTCATCTTAGCTGCCTAGATTTGAGGACCTAGCTAAGGACGGTAGTTACGGACACAAACACATGTAACTTACGGAAAAAAGCCTGGGTCCCTCTGTCACTGTGCTTATTAGGTGGTAATAATTTGATGTAAAAGTGTCGGAGACAGTGTGAAAAAATGAAGGCAGAGTTGGTAGCCTGAAGAGAGAAAGTTGCAAGTTGTGGAAGGTGGAGTAATAAGCAGCAAATAGTTGAGGAATGAAGAGCTGACAAGCATGGGTATTTTGCGGTAATAAAAGGTGCGGTGAGAGCAGGCGGAGGAGTTGGCAAGAGCAGGAAAAGGGAGAAGCGACTTGGCTTCTCCCCGCCCCCAAGCAATGGTCGTGGCAGCGAGTCCGTGAGGGATTCGAACTCGGGCGCTCAGATTCAAAGCGCCACTTCTTACGTCTTACGCCAAACGACCAGCCGGCGAAAGTAGGAAAAAAAGGACATTTATCTTTTGTTCGGCAATACTTGTTTTTTTGTGTGCAAAACATGTATGGTGCTCGGTAAAGATGACACGCCGACTCACTTCTTCTTTTTTTGGTTTTTTTTTGGTTTGACAAAGTTTGTTTTCATATTAAACCAATGTCAGTGACGTCATTCTATGCCACTACCACAGGTAAGGAAAAGCCTGAATCCGTAGATCTTTTTCTTTTCTTTTTGTTGTCTAAAACACAAAAATCGCCAAACAGTCAGCTCACAAAGTTGCAGCTTGGTGGCAATTTGGCAGAACAGCCAATGACTTAAAGCATTTAGGTGCATATATCTTGCCACAAGACATGTGTGCTAAGCTAGCTAAATTAGTTTCTGTTAGCGAATCAAGTTCAAGCTCCTCACATATCATCATCCAGGGTACAGTCATATGCTGATGAGGAAATCCCATGCAGGCAACATTAAGGCAGTGTAACAAGTTAAATATGCACTAATTTTAAGCTATTTCCTAATATCTAACATTTAAAAAGGCAGTTTACATTGTAAACTGCCTTTTTTAAAATGTTTTTATGTTTTAGGATTTTGTAAACTTTACAAAATCCTAAAACATAAAAACATAAAAAAAGGCAGTTTACAAAATCCTAAAACATAAAAATAGATTTAAAATAATGATAAATGTTTGCCTGCAACTGACACAGCCAACACAAATGTCATTGAAAAAAACCAAACCCTGTGATAACATGTTTTTGTTTTTCTAGAATAGAAGAAGCACATTTTAAAAAGCCAGTAGGAATAAATCTTTGTTGTTACTGCATGATTAGAATGAAGTAACAACAAGTCTGGCTGGAATCAGAAGTGGTAATCTGTGTACTGTGCTAGTGATCTGCATAATTCACCTTAGATGGTCATCTGTTTGGATGGCTGAAGTGGGTTAACGACACAGCTAATTTCATCAGGCTGCTACTGAAACATCTAAAATGATCTGCATCCACGATCCACCAGCTCAACAGCAACATCTGTCAGCTGTGCATCCAACTGGAGGCCTTGGCCTGCTGTGCTCAGGCGCTGGGCCGCGATTTCCGTCCCTTGTTGACGACCTGGCTGTATCCTGTGCTGGAGAAAGCTGGTGAGGAGACGCTGCTGGTCAGCCAGGCGGCGCTGAGCTCCATATGGAACATCAATAAGGTCTGTGGATACGCTTCCCTCAAGGAACTGATCAATGAGAACTCTGACTACCTGCTTAATGACATATCACTCAACCTTCAGAGGCTCAGCCTGCATTTACAGGTAGTTATGATGTGTTTTTTGTTTTTACCCAAAATGGACACAGAAATAACTGCTGGAGGGTTTACCCGATTTCCTCCTTGGTCTGCTTAAGCCTGTGCTGCCCTGAGCTTGTACTGTATTTCATTATAATCCTGTCTTGTTGGCCAGGCTCCACCGGTGTTGACAGTTCTGTTGACTCACTCTGACTGCAGCCTGCTGGTCGGGGACATGGTTCAGGATCTGGATCTCAGCTACGAGCGCACAGCTGCTCTTTTCTGCTCCGCGCTGCACGCGCTCATGAAGGCACTGGGTAAGATTTCAACAGTGATGTCAGCTTGAGTCTCACGTATACTGGGAGTCAAAGAGGACAAGGAAGAAAATGTGACTCATTGCATGCTCTGCCACATTTTTTATGTTGCTTAACTTTATGTTTTCTGCAGTGCCTTTCAAAGTTTCTATCAAGGAGTACACTTCAGGATGTATAATTTGCTCGTTATCAAATTATCAGTATCTTTGGAAACATTTAATACATCGTGATGTTTAATTGCTGAGTGGTTTTCTGTTGTAGAATTAATATTCATAATAATATTCATACAGAAGTTTTACAAGCCCGCACAGTAAAAATGTATGAATTAAATGTTACTGATGGGCTCTTTTCAAAAACATCAGCGTCTGTGTCACACTGATTTTGATTAACTGACTTATTTTATTGTAACCAAACCTATGCTCATATTGTTGTCTTGTTTTTCCTTTAGCGAGGTGGTTTCCTTCCACTTGTAGCAGGACCAGTACGTCTGCCAGCTCCAGCAAAGCTCCAGTGACCAGGAAGACCTCAGCATTCGCCAGTTCCTGCTGAATTACCGCAAACAGAAAGAACTGGCAGAGAGCATTGGAATAGAGGACGATGACACTGAAGACCGAGGTAATAGGTCTGTCTAAGGGCCAGTGGAATATCAGCTGTAGACTGTAGTGGTGGTTATATTAGATTCAGAGTGTAGAGGAGATGACCCTTTTATGACCAGCAGGAAGGCACACACACACACGCAGTGTCTTAGGTTAATGACACACCATATGGGGTTTACAATGGGGGGTTGCTTTTATAAAACTGTTTGTAACAAAGAGTTGAGATTTGCAGAGGGACTGCCGGGCCATGCACATCTCCATTCTCGAAGATGAATAAGTGTAGAGGAGATGGATCATTGTAATTAAGAGTCATAGAAGTCTGAACCTCGCTGCTAAACTGGCGGTCTAACTGTACATGTGCTC
The DNA here is from genome assembly GCF_001858045.2 of Oreochromis niloticus. Classification (NCBI taxonomy): domain Eukaryota; kingdom Metazoa; phylum Chordata; class Actinopteri; order Cichliformes; family Cichlidae; genus Oreochromis; species Oreochromis niloticus. Next base: position 11,269 of record NW_020329199.1, on the reverse strand, counting down.
CATTGCAGAGGTCCCTCCCACTGAGTGTGAGGATGTTGAAGATATTGGTAGTCCTGATGTGAAAGCAGAGCTTCCCTCCCACCTCAGCATCACTAAGGATGCTATGGAGCGCTGCATTCATCTGCTGTCTGATCCCAGCCTCAGGCTCCGACTCAAGGTAGTTTTATGTGAGTCAACTGTTGGACTAGTAACAAAAATAATCATTCTTGTGAGGGTAGGACCGCCAGCGTTGGTACAATTCATCCTGTCAGAACTGTGTGGATGACTGTTCACTGGTGTAATGCTCATCAAGGAAAAACATTCAGTCTGGTCCAGGAGTGAAACAGAAATAAGTCTGTGCTGAAGTCGTGCCTGCTCAGGAGTTTGGGCTCTCAATGAAGACCTCAATAATTAGTTTCAGCTCACATATAATCAGGATCAAAACAGAGATAATTGTTAGGTGTGTTGTGTGTCTTTGTCTTTAGGTGCTGGATGTGCTGGAGTTGTGCGTTCAGGTGCTGAGTGAGAGGGAAAATGAACTGCTGCCTATGGCTCATCGCTGCTGGCCAGCACTCCTGCAGAGACTCACAGCCGATGACCCATTAGCAGTCCTCAGAGCCTTCAGGGTAAGTAAAACAAACCTCTCTTTTCAGTACGTGAGTCAAAATTATTCAAGTCGTCTTTAGTTTTAAACTCTTAGTAGTGAAAGAATGAAAGATGGTGCCCAACAACAGGCTTATTTCATTCAGAAATAGTTCTATTATTTTCTTCTTTGGGTTGTAATGTGAAGACTCTTGAAACTAACATTTCTTCTATCAGCACAGAAAAATCACTGTGGATGCCTTCTTAGAGGCTGCTTTTCAAACTGTCTCAGAGAATCACAAAGTAGGACTTTGGGATAAATGAAGCTGATAGTGTTTTGTGATCTTTGGTGCAAGTGTCAGCTGATTCAACTTGTGGGTGTAAATTAGGCTACTCGTCAGCTCCTGTCATCAGCTGGAATATTTTTAAATTTGTTATTCATATTTTCATTGATGAGCTGACAAATACAGACACGTTAAGTCTGTAAACACTCATTTATTCACTCAGAGCTGCTGCTGGGAAATTGTTTCATCAGCTTTTGGATATATAGGAGTTTTGTAAATACTACAATTCATCCATGAGTACACAACGGGAAGGTTTTATTGAATTTTGACGGCTTGCTGCTTTTGTCAAAGAACTCATTGAAGCTCCTTCCCCACCAGGTGGCAGTCTCGTATAACAATGAAAATCAGCCATCGGCATCATCATCAGGGCATCTCTGTTTTATTATAAAAACCTTAAACTGTGAAACAGTTCGACATCCTAAACACGTGACGGTGATGTTGTTACTAAAAACGCCTCTTCACTGTGGCAGCTCTGTGATTCAACATATTTTAAACATGACTTTGATGATACGGACCACAGCCAGCTGTGCCAGCAGGATGCTGCTCAGGTCCAAACTGCACACACAGCTACGACTGCAAGCAGCTCTGCTTATACCCAACTGAGAAAAACGTGATTGTTCAATCAGCGAATGCGAAGCCATTTAATTGATAAGCTCAGAGAAGTTGTTGTTGTTATTTTTGTTGACTTTTTGTTCAACATACTTCCATTAGCATGTTGAAAATATTCAAGGCCTGCAGGCTTCTGCCATTACATTCCCAATTATGCAATTATGAGCTGCTTGTGTAATTTTGGTCACCTGCGCAGTGTGGAGGTGAACTGAGTGACAGCGTGAACATCACGAATGTCACACCCTCCCACTGAGGTTCATCGCTGACAGAGGAAAAGAGTCACAAAGGTGACAGAGCTGTCTGCAGCCTTTCCAGAGCCAGCGTTACATCTAACAGTGACAAGGACTGCAGTGTAAAGACAATTGTTTCATTTTGTAAGAAATCAGGTTGTTTGTGAAACTGTTCCTTTAACATAGCTTACGGCACTTTGTGTACAGCAAACTCTCTCATACAGTATAGTGTGCAGATAAACAGGCACGATACACGTTGTGTGTTTGAGATGCTCTTTGTGATTAATCTGTGAAGTGGGTTTCAGTATGTCTGTGGCTTCAGTTCACAGTGGGTGGGACAAGGATGGGTTTAAAAAGGAGAGTTCTAACCTCTCAAAACTGCTGTGAAATCCTCCCTGAACCACCTCAGCACTTTTACTGAGCTCATTAGGAGTTAGCAGAGGTAAAGTCCAGGCTTGGTCTACTTTTTATACTCTTTCATCTTTTTCCTACTTCCTCTTCTTTCCCTCCTCCCTTCTTATCTTTACCCCATATTATTCGGAACCAGGATCATATTTTTAAAGGATTTGTTCTTTTGGATATAAAAGTGTCATTATGTGCACGCACTGGACATAATCAGAAAAGAAGCATTCACAACTGTAACCATGTCTGGAGCCAAGCCTGGAGCTGGACATGTAACGTGCCCCACTTTCCTCACATCCTGCTGCACCACTGCCTGCTGTTTCAGCCCATCCACCACCCCAGCATCCACCTGTATGCTCCTGGAGTTTTATGAGTAACATATTTGCAGGGAGTGATCCACCCGAAGACCAGGCACCGAGCTCAAACTGTATTCTGCTGCAGACCTAGATGCTGTTTGTGAAGCCTGTCTACCCTACCTGAGCTCCAGACAACCCATCAGACTGCAAGAAGCCTGTTTAAGGTAAGTCTTTATAATAATGTAATATAAGACTTTTAGCCCTTTAGCCCAAACTTTAGTAAATCAGTTTGTGGGCCTGATTTAAGTATCACCCTCACTCATTTTGTCCCTTGAGAAAGGAACTTCCAGAAATACGCAGATGTAGTTCAGCGGTGGTGGCTAAAACCAAGAGGAGCAGTTAACTTCAGGTTGCCACACCACAGAGCTAACTAGCAATAGCTAGCAATCCCAACTTGGCAAAAGTGTTCCTAGCCAGGTAAAGAGCATAAAAAGTGAGGAATGACTGTGATGATGAGTTTATATGTGGCATATCATCACAGGTCAGTTGCCTTACAGGTGTGAATAGAAGTGTCTCAGGACACGTAGGGCCGTGATATCCCAATACTGTGTGTACGAATCTGAAAGGGAACTCATTTCACCTTTACACTGGCAGCTGATGCAAAATGTGTGCACTGTGAGACCTACAGTAATGTAAAGGACAGATGGAAGCTGTGAATAAACAAAGTAAATGACTAAAAAAATAGCTCAGAATGCAGTATGCAAGCAGCCTTTAATAACTCACATCATTCTGAATTATTGATCTAAGTGTTTGGGTAGCAACATAGCAGCCACAAGTAAAAACACATGCTTTAAGTATTTTCCTGCTTGGAGGTGATTTAAAAAACAAACCTGAAGAGAAAGGCAGTGTTGAGTTAATGAGCTTATAGTTAAACTGTTGGTTCGCATGTTAAAGCCAGCAAAACTGGTTCAGTCTGTCACTTTGGATCATAGGAAGGTGTTTTCCATACAATAGATATTACATACAAAGCAAAACACAGCTCAGAGCTAATCCTGTTCCTGTGTTTCTTTCCCTTTCCTGCACAGTGTGTTCCGACACTTAATCCAGGTGGGTCCGGACACCTTCTGGTTTACTCTCAATGAGCTGCACTGCCCGTCCTCTTACATCCCACACCACCTCGACCTCCAGCTGAACGGCACGGGCAGGCCGAGAGACGAGTTCTCGGACAACGTGTTCAAACTGCTCAAGGAGGAGTTTGGCTCCGTTACTGAGACAGTTAACCAGCCAGTCAGCTAATGAGCTGCTGCTTGATGAAATTGACTCACCTCACAAACGGACGGCTTATTGAACCACGACTCCAACAGGTCAATTAGCTGAAAGAAAGTCTGTCAGCTGTGCCAAATAGTTGATCACCTAGCTCTGTGGAATCAAGAGCTACTCTGTCATTTACAAATATTACTTAGTCATCACCTTGATTATCTAACCTCCTAGCTTCTGCTAGCCCACAATTAGTACTTACTGTACATTAAGATTAGGTGAAAATGGAGCGCTACTGAGTTATGTTTGATTAAAAAGAAAAAACAAAAAGTACCGTATCTGATATTTTTGGCTCTTGCCTTATTTTCCCCAGGAGGGAATCACAGCAGATGAATCCAAACACATTTTTACATCATATGACCTTCTTGATGTAATCCTCTCATTTATCCAGGCTTGGGACCAGCAGTAAGAGTATACTAGCTTTGGAAGCCCTGAGGGTGGCTGTCTCCTCCACCAAGGAGCCGCTAAAAAAATACATGAAAATTGTATAAATATGGTTACAGCTGTTGACTGGGTTTTTTCTGAAGTTCAATTCAATTCAGTTTTATTTATATAGCGCCAAATCACAACAACAGTCGCCTCAAGGCGCTTTATATTGTACAGTAGATCGTACAATAATAGATTCAGAGAAAAACCCAACAATCATATGACCCCCTATGAGCAAGCACTTTGGCGACAGTGGGGAAGGAAAAACTCCCTTTTAACAGGGCCTGATTATTTAAGACCTTGTATGTGAGGAGCAGGATTTTGAATTCAATTCTGGATTTAACAGGAAGCCAATGAAGGGAAGCCAAAACAGGAGAAATCTGCTCTCTCTTTCTAGTCCCCGTCAGTACTCTTGCTGCAGCATTTTGGATTAACTGAAGGCTTTTCAGCGAGTTTTTAGGACTTCCTGATAATAAAGAATTACAGTAGTCCAGCCTGGAAGTAATAAATGCATGAACTACTTTTTAGCATCACTCCGAGTCAGGATATTTCTAATTTTAGAGATGTTGCGCAAACGGAAGAAAGCAGTCTTACATATTTGTTTAATATGTGCGTTGAAGGACATGTCCTGGTCAAAAATGACTCCAAGGTTCCTCACAGCGTTACTGGAGGCCAAGGTAATGCCATCCAGAGTAAGAATCTGCTTAGATACCATATTTCTAAGATTTTCAGGGCCGAGTACAATAACCTCAGTTTGATCTGAATTAAGAAGCAGAAAGTTAGCGGCCATCCAGGTCTTTATGTCTTTAAGACATTCCTGCAGTTTAACTAATTGGTGTGTGTTACCTGGCTTCATGGACAGATAGAGCTGGGTGTCATCTGCATAGCAGTGAAAATGTATGCTATGTCTTCTAATGATGCTGCCTAAGGGAAGCATGTATAATGTAAACAGCATTTGTCCTAGCACCGAACCCTGTGGAACGCCATAATTGACCTTAGTGTGTGGAGAGGACTCTCCATTTACATGAACAAATTGGAGTCTATTAGATAGATATGATACAAACCACTGCAGCGCAGTACCTGTAATACCTACAGCGTGCTCTAATCGCGCTAATAGATTATTATGGTCAACAGTATCGAACGCTGCACTGAGGTCTAGCAGGACAAGCACAGAGATGAGTCCACTGTCAGAGGCCATAAGAAGATCATTTGTAACCTTCACTAAAGCTGTTTCTGTGCTGTGATGAGCTCTGAAACCTGACTGAAACTCTTCAAATAAGCCATTCCTCTGCAGATGATCTGTTAGCTGTTTGACAACTACTCTTTCAAGGATGTTTGATATGAAAGGAAGGTTGGAGACTGGCCTATAATTAGCTAAGACTGCTGGGTCTAGGGATGGCTTTTTAAGTAAAGGCTTAACTACAGCCACCTTGAAGGCCTGTGGTACATAGCCGATTATTAGAGATAGGTTGATCATATTTAAGATTGAAGCATTAATTAATGGCAGGACTTCTTTGAGCAGTTTTGTAGGAATGGGGTCTAAAAGACACGTTGATGGTTTGGAGGAAGTAATTATTGAAGTTAACTCAGAAAGATCAATTGGAGAAAAAGAGTCTAAATGAATATCAATGGTACTGAGAGTAGCTGTAGATAATATTACATCTGTGGGATGATTATTGGTAATTTTTTCTCTAATGATTACAATTTTATTTGTGAAGAAGTTCATGAAGTCATTACTAGTTAACGTTAAAGGGATGGTTGGCTCAGTAGAGCGGACTTTTGTCAGCCTGGCTACAGTGCTGAAGAGAAACCTGGGGTTGTTCTTATTTTCTTCAATCAGTGATGAATAGTAAGATGTTCTGGCTTTGCGGAGGGCTTTCTTATAAAGCAACAAACTATTTCTCCAGGCTAAATGATCATCTTCGAAATTTGTGACACGCCATTTCCTCTCCAGCTTACGAGTTATCTGCTTTAGGCTATGTGTTTGAGAATTATACCACGGAGTCAGGTACTTCTGATTTGAGACCTTAGTTTTCACCGGAGCTACAGTATCCAGAGTCGTACGTAGTGAGGAGGTAAAATTATTAACAAGATGATCGACCTCTGTTGGAGTAGCGTTCAGATAGCTGCTCTGCTCTGTGTTGGTACAGGGCATTGAAGATGATAACAGTGGGTGGATTATATTCTTAAACTTAGTTACAGCACTTTCAGAAAGACATCTACTTTGATAAAGTCTACTCTCCACTGCTGTGTAATCAATTATTGTAAATGTAAATGTTATCAGGAAATGATCAGACAGGAGGTGGTTTTCAGGAAACACTGTTAAATCTTCAGTTTCTATGCCATATGTTAAAACAAGATCTAGGGTGTGATTAAAGTGGTGGGTGGGTTCTTTTACATTTTGAGAGAAGCCAATTGAGTCTAATAACAGATTAAATGCCATGTTGAGGCTGTCATTCTTAGCATCTACATGGATGTTAAAATCACCCACAATAATTATTTTATCTGAGCTGAGCACTAAATCAGATAAAAAGTCTGAGAAATCAGACAGAAACTCTGTGTAAGGCCCAGGTGGACGATAGATGATAAGAAGTAAGACTGGTTTCTGAGTTTTACAGCTGGGGTGGACGAGGCTAAGCATCAGGCTTTCAAATGAATTAAAAGTCTGTCTTGGTCTTTCGTTGATAAATAGGCTGGTGTGAAAAATTGCTGCCACACCGCCCCCTCGGCCTGTGCTTCGAGGTTTCTGGTAGTTAGAATGACTCGGGGTGTTGATTCATTTAAACTAACATAATCATCCTGCTGCAACCAGGTTTCTGTAAGGCAGAGTAAATCGATTTGTTGATCAATTATTAAGTCATGTACTAACAGAGACTTGGAGGAGAGAGACCTAATATTTAATAATCCACATTTCACTGTTTTACTCTTTGGTTCAGATGTGGATACTGTATTGTTCTTTCTTTGTGATTTTTATGTTTAAGTTGTTTATTGCTGGTTTTTAGTTTGTTTTTTGTCTGTTTGGGAGCTGACACAGTCTCAATGGAGATGGGTTTTTGGGGGTTAGCAGGAGGAGAGAAGCTGCAGAGAGGCGTGTAAGACTGCAACTCTCCTTCCTGGTCCCAACTCTGGATAGTCATATTTTGGGGGGTTTAATAAATTGGTCCATATTTCTAGAAATGAGAGCTGCTCCATCCAAAGTGGGATGGATGCCGTCTCTCCTAACAAGACCAGGTTTCCTCCAGAAGGTTTGCCAATTATCTATGAAGCCCACATCGTTTTTCGGATTCTAAACTGACCGCAGGTGTGAATGTGAGTGTGGATGATTGTCTTTCTATGTTAACCCTGGGCAGTTTAACTTGTACCCCTCACTTCATGGTAGCGCAATAAGTGGGAGAACACCTATTCCGACACCCATATCTTAGATTAAGCTAATAGTATTAGTGCGCTGTTATCAAACGTTACCTGGATTATAGGTATATTCAAAACTTTACATGGAAGAGATAAGAGTGCGTGCGTATATGCTCACTTCTGACGATGATAATATGATAAGGTGTTATCTCATCTGTACTTGAAAGTACTTCAAACACCACATGCACATGCAATGTTATCTGTGTGTCTAACGATCTATAAGTGAGCAAAGACAGTGTTATAAATATTTTGAGTCATTTCTATGCCTTGAAAGTACTTACTCAGTACTTACTCAGCGCACACACAGATATTATATTCAAAATCATAACGGTCACGCCTTCGATTTCTTACCGCTACTTTTCGTACAGCATCCAGGAAATGACGTAGACTGTTTCTACTGCATCATTTGCATTTTACATTCACTCTGTGGGCACATCTCCGCTAAAATCTCATATAAACCATTTCTACAATCACCAAACACAACGAAAACAAGCCATGATTAAAAGAGCAGTTATGTAAATGCACACAAGTCCACTAAACAAACAAAACTGAACCACAAATTCATCAGACCTCATGTAACCGGATAAAGAAAGGCTGGTTATCTTCCAGAGCTATCACCGATTCCAAACACCAAGCTTCACCACGCTCTGACTAAAATTCACTGAAAGAGCCGCAAAAGAAGACCACAAAAACCACCACAGTTATCTAGAGAATCTAAAGAACAGCACAAATTCCAAAGCATGTAAAACACAAGAGCTGTGTCAAATGTTTCACTTGATTTATACGTTATTTATACCTCGAGCACCCTTTTTTCTTTCTTAATCATTTTTTTGTTTTTTTCTCCTAATGTATTCCTTTTTGTTTACCGACTTGTATTTGTATACATGAGTTGTAAAAGATACTGCAAGCTGTGACATTTTTCCTGCCCTTTCTATAACTCATTATTATGTATATTTGTTCTTTAGTTGTTCAACTTCAAAAAGTAAAAAAAGAAAAAAATATTGGCTCAAAAAGTATTTTTAGGCCTGTTAATAAAATTAAATAATTTCTGCTGTTTAATACCTAAAAAATTCAACTGACATGGTGTTCAATGTGTGCAAAATTGGGCCTTTTTGTTCAACGTCTGGATATTTATGTGTTGGCAGTGCTGTAATTTTTCACGGTTTCACTTTAGAAACATAAAACTTTGCACAGATGATGTTATACTGAATTTCGGGAATTAAAGGTCTGCAGCTCAGACACAAGCATTTCACTACATGTTGTACCCTGTATGATTGTGTATGTGACAAATAAAGGTTGTTTGTTTCTTTGTTTGTTGTGAAATGTGAACTGAAGCATGTTTTTAAAAGGTTATATGTTAAAAAAATAAATAAAAAAATCAGGCGGGAATAAAATCTACTCACTTTTCTGTGTTCCAGTCTCAGTAACTTTGACACAGTAATATCTGCTGCAATATTTACACCTCTGATGACATTTCACAAGTGTTAGCTTTCTTTTGATACCACGATTGTATACACAGAGTTTGTAATTGCACTCAATTAATTTGGGCATTTCATTTCGAGCAGGAAGCTCAGAAAACCCTTTGGGGCTCAGGTTAAAGAACTGGACCACTACAGGTTTTAGAAAACCCATCCAGAATAATTTTGTCCATCTGGGCCCATATAGGGACATCAAAGGTCAAAACTTCTGTTGCCCTGTGGAGGTTAAGCGTGGGTTTGCCCTGCTCACACACTCCCGCCACAACTACCCACTGTGAGCCCATGCAAGTAATAACGTTTTGGCACATTACTTATGATAAGAAGCCACCATGAGGGGAAATACAGTTGTGGAGAAGATGAAACCAAAGCACCTGTTTGATTACACTGTCAGAAATATGAGGCTGGGAGGAGGCGACTGATGCAAAGCCCAGGGAAAAGGAAAGTTAACGATTTTTCATTCCAAAAAATCATTTATACAGTTCAGTGTCTACAGACAGACTGAAGAGAGAAACAAAGCTAGTATCGATCTGATACCAATACCAGTGCTGGTTTGTCAATATTATAAATATTTGGATCAAGCCGCCCACCTACAGACTCATCGACAATAGATTGTTTGCCTTGAAATGGAACCTTTAATCTCCATATTTTGACTTTTTCACAAAGTATCGAGTTTAATGTTGAAATAGAATAGAATAAACCTTTTTATCCCACAAATGAGAAATGTGGGTGTTACACAGCAAGAGGAATATAAATATAGAAGGAAGACGCAGAGTGGTTCTATATACATACACACAGATATACAGATAAAAGTGTACAGAGATATTTACACAAGGGTGAATGATCCTGGTGAAATATACAGTGTAGAAACAAGCTGTAAAGGAGCAGCAGCAATTAAAAACATTTGATATGTCAATTAAACAGGTGATGAGTGAGATAACCATGTTAAACTGGATTATAGAGTCTGACAGCTGCTGGTAAGAATGACCTGCGGTCGCGCTCCTTCCTACACTGTGGGTGTAAAGTCCACTGCTGAAGGAGCTGCTCAATGCTCGTACAGTCTCATGCAGGGGTGGGAGGGACAGGTCATTATGAGGTCAAGCTCTCCTATGTCCAGTGGAATATCTGCAGCTGAGCAGTGGGTTTCGGGCAGAATGTTTCCAGGCATGTAGTCTTGGAACATCTCCAGATGGATCGTGGATAAGGCCAGGGCCATAGGCACCGTTCATGCAATCCATGTAGAACTGCAAGGGACTTCCTGTTGACAGACAGAAAAAGAGCGGTTAGTGACTTCCTTCCAAACTATTTTCTCCATGCACTTCATTCCCACGCATTTCTCCTGACCATATGCAGATACCTGGGATGTGGTGCCATCGTATTTGATATCCATCTCATGCAGACCGGCCTCTGTGGGAGCGTACTTGTCAGCAACTGTGCCATCGTTGTTGTCTGTGATGTCAAGCTTAGCAACTTTGCCTGATGCCATTCGGACCTCACCTAAAGCAGAGGACAAAAACAATGACACACACATCATTATGCTCAAACTATCTGTTTATTAAGTAGACTTGTTACCTGTGACCTCTCCTTTCTGGATGGTGAATGGAATCACCAGGTCAAATGGTCTCAGACTTGCCACATCCAGCCAGATCATTCCCATTGGTCGGTCTGTTGCCTGAGAGACACGCAAGTGCACACGTCAGATCACAGGTTGTTAAGAGATTGTGGCAACAGTTCTGGTTACAGCGACAACATGTCACAGACTAAATGAACACAGGAAATTAATACAGGACCTGTAACATCAGAAGGCTGTGGCTTCTTAACATTATGCAGCTCTGCTGAACTGTCCATGTGTTTCAGGCATCCCGTTTTTGACATGGAGAGAGAGAAATGAGAGAACGCACCCTCTCAGTGATGAAACACCTGCAATGAGAGACAGCAGACAATGATGCAGTCTGATGAAAGGAGACCATGTGTGCTATAGATGACAAAGGACAACAGGAGAAGCTGAACAAAAACTGAAGCTGAGAAGGCCGAGAGACCGGAGGCTGAGGTTTTAGATACCCAGGGCTGTTGGGGCATTTGGCTCTGTTGCATGAGCTGGTCTGACGGAGCTCCTTCCAGTACTTGGAGGGTGTAGGCAGGGATGATGGAGGGAATTGAGAGGGGAAAGGCAAGATAAGGCATTGGAGCGGATTAAAACG
>NW_020329198.1:0-16066 GCF_001858045.2 Oreochromis niloticus | reverse complement strand
TGTGTGCTAAGCTAGCTAAATTAGTTTGTGTTAGCGAATCAAGTTCAAGCTCCTCACATATCATCATCCAGGGTACAGTCATATGCTGATGAGGAAATCCCATGCAGGCAACATTAAGGCAGTGTAACAAGTTAAATATGCACTAATTTTAAGCTATTTCCTAATATCTAACATTTAAAAAAGGCAGTTTACATTGTAAACTGCCTTTTTTTAAAATGTTTTTATGTTTTAGGATTTTGTAAACTTTACAAATCCTAAAACATAAAAACATAAAAAAAGGCAGTTTACAAAATCCTAAAACATAAAAATAGATTTAAAATAATGATAAATGTTTGCCTGCAACTGACACAGCCAACACAAATGTCATTGAAAAAACCAAACCCTGTGATAACATGTTTTTGTTTTTCTAGAATAGAAGAAGCACATTTTAAAAGCCAGTAGGAATAAATCTTTGTTGTTACTGCATGATTAGAATGAAGTAACAACAAGTCTGGCTGGAATCAGAAGTGGTAATCTGTGTACTGTGCTAGTGATCTGCATAATTCACCTTAGATGGTCATCTGTTTGGATGGCTGAAGTGGGTTAACGACACAGCTAATTTCATCAGGCTGCTACTGAAACATCTAAAATGATCTGCATCCACGATCCACCAGCTCAACAGCAACATCTGTCAGCTGTGCATCCAACTGGGGCCTTGGCCTGCTGTGCTCAGGCGCTGGGCCGCGATTTCCGTCCCTTGTTGACGACCTGGCTGTATCCTGTGCTGGGAAAGCTGGTAGGAGACGCTGCTGGTCAGCCAGGCGGCGCTGAGCTCCATATGGAACATCAATAAGGTCTGTGGATACGCTTCCCTCAAGGAACTGATCAATGAGAACTCTGACTACCTGCTTAATGACATATCACTCAACCTTCAGAGGCTCAGCCTGCATTTACAGGTAGTATGATGTGTTTTTGTTTTTACCCAAAATGGACACAGAAATAACTGCGAGGGTTTACCCGATTTCCTCCTTGGTCTGCTTAAGCCTGTGCTGCCCTGTTGTACTGTATTTCATTATAATCCTGTCTTGTTGGCCAGGCTCCACCGGTGTTGACAGTCTGTTGACTCACTCTGACTGCAGCCTGCTGGTCGGGACATGGTTCAGGATCTGGATCTCAGCTACGAGCGCACAGCTGCTCTTTTCTGCTCCGCGCTGCACGCGCTCATGAAGGCACTGGGTAAGATTTCAACAGTGATGTCAGCTTGAGTCTCACGTATACTGGGAGTCAAAGAGGACAAGGAAGAAAATGTGACTCATTGCATGCTCTGCCACATTTTTATGTTGCTTAACTTTATGTTTTCTGCAGTGCCTTTCAAAGTTTCTATCAAGGAGTACACTTCAGGATGTATAATTTGCTCGTTATCAAATTATCAGTATCTTTGGAAACATTTAATACATCGTGATGTTTAATTGCTGAGTGGTTTTCTGTTGTAGAATTAATATTCATAATAATATTCATACAGAAGTTTACAAGCCCGCACAGTAAAAATGTATGAATTAAATGTTACTGATGGGCTCTTTTCAAAAACATCAGCGTCTGTGTCACACTGATTTTGATTAACTGACTTATTTTATTGTAACCAAACCTATGCTCATATTGTTGTCTTGTTTTTCCTTTAGCGAGGTGGTTTCCTTCCACTTGTAGCAGGACCAGTACGTCTGCCAGCTCCAGGCAAAGCTCCAGTGACCAGGAAGACCTCAGCATTCGCCAGTTCCTGCTGAATTACCGCAAACAGAAAGAACTGGCAGAGAGCATTGGAATAGAGGACGATGACACTGAAGACCGAGGTAATAGGTCTGTCTAAGGGCCAGTGGAATATCAGCTGTAGACTGTAGTGGTGGTTATATTAGATTCAGAGTGTAGAGGAGATGACCCTTTTATGACCAGCAGGAAGGCACACACACACACGCAGTGTCTTAGGTTAATGACACACCATATGGGGTTTACAATGGGGGTTGCTTTTATAAAACTGTTTGTAACAAAGAGTTGAGATTTGCAGAGGGACTGCCGGGCCATGCACATCTCCATTCTCGAAGATGAATAAGTGTAGAGGAGATGGATCATTGTAATTAAGAGTCATAGAATCTGAACCTCGCTGCTAAACTGGCGGTCTAACTGTACATGTGCTCCATTGCAGAGGTCCCTCCCACTGAGTGTGAGGATGTTGAAGATATTGGTAGTCCTGATGTGAAAGCAGAGCTTCCCTCCCACCTCAGCATCACTAAGGATGCTATGGAGCGCTGCATTCATCTGCTGTCTGATCCCAGCCTCAGGCTCCGACTCAAGGTAGTTTTATGTCGAGTCAACTGTTGGACTAGTAACAAAAATAATCATTCTTGTGAGGGTAGGACCGCCAGCGTTGGTACAATTCATCCTGTCAGAACTGTGTGGATGACTGTTCACTGGTGTAATGCTCATCAAGGAAAAACATTCAGTCTGGTCCAGGAGTGAAACAGAAATAAGTCTGTGCTGAAGTCGTGCCTGCTCAGGAGTTTGGGCTCTCAATGAAGACCTCAATAATTAGTTTCAGCTCACATATAATCAGGATCAAAACAGAGATAATTGTTAGGTGTGTTGTGTGTCTTTGTCTTTAGGTGCTGGATGTGCTGGAGTTGTGCGTTCAGGTGCTGAGTGAGAGGGAAAATGAACTGCTGCCTATGGCTCATCGCTGCTGGCCAGCACTCCTGCAGAGACTCACAGCCGATGACCCATTAGCAGTCCTCAGAGCCTTCAGGGTAAGTAAAACAAACCTCTCTTTTCAGTACGTGAGTCAAAATTATTCAAGTCGTCTTTAGTTTTAAACTCTTAGTAGTGAAAGAATGAAAGATGGTGCCCAACAACAGGCTTATTTCATTCAGAAATAGTTCTATTATTTTCTTCTTTGGGTTGTAATGTGAAGACTCTTGAAACTAACATTTCTTCTATCAGCACAGAAAAATCACTGTGGATGCCTTCTTAGAGGCTGCTTTTCAAACTGTCTCAGAGAATCACAAAGTAGGACTTTGGGATAAATGAAGCTGATAGTGTTTTGTGATCTTTGGTGCAAGTGTCGCTGATTCAACTTGTGGGTGTAAATTAGGCTACTCGTCAGCTCCTGTCATCAGCTGGAATATTTTTAAATTTGTTATTCATATTTTCATTGATGAGCTGACAAATACAGACACGTTAAGTCTGTAAACACTCATTTATTCACTCAGAGCTGCTGCTGGGAAATTGTTTCATCAGCTTTTGGATATATAGGAGTTTTGTAAATACTACAATTCATCCATGAGTACACAACGGGAAGGTTTTATTGAATTTTGACGGCTTGCTGCTTTTGTCAAAGAACTCATTGAAGCTCCTTCCCCACCAGGTGGCAGTCTCGTATAACAATGAAAATCAGCCATCGGCATCATCATCAGGGCATCTCTGTTTTATTATAAAACCTTAAACTGTGAAACAGTTCGACATCCTAAACACGTGACGGTGATGTTGTTACTAAAAACGCCTCTTCACTGTGGCAGCTCTGTGATTCAACATATTTTAAACATGACTTTGATGATACGGACCACAGCCAGCTGTGCCAGCAGGATGCTGCTCAGGTCCAAACTGCACACACAGCTACGACTGCAAGCAGCTCTGCTTATACCCAACTGAGAAAAACGTGATTGTTCAATCAGCGAATGCGAAGCCATTTAATTGATAAGCTCAGAGAAGTTGTTGTTGTTATTTTTGTTGACTTTTTGTTCAACATACTTCCATTAGCATGTTGAAAATATTCAAGGCCTGCAGGCTTCTGCCATTACATTCCCAATTATGCAATTATGAGCTGCTTGTGTAATTTTTGGTCACCTGCGCAGTGTGGAGGTGAACTGAGTGACAGCGTGAACATCACGAATGTCACACCCTCCCACTGAGGTTCATCGCTGACAGAGGAAAAGAGTCACAAAGGTGACAGAGCTGTCTGCAGCCTTTCCAGAGCCAGCGTTACATCTAACAGTGACAAGGACTGCAGTGTAAAGACAATTGTTTCATTTTGTAAGAAATCAGGTTGTTTGTGAAACTGTTCCTTTAACATAGCTTACGGCACTTTGTGTACAGCAAACTCTCTCATACAGTATAGTGTGCAGATAAACAGGCACGATACACGTTGTGTGTTTGAGATGCTCTTTGTGATTAATCTGTGAAGTGGGTTTCAGTATGTCTGTGGCTTCAGTTCACAGTGGGTGGGACAAGGATGGGTTTAAAAAGGAGAGTTCTAACCTCTCAAAACTGCTGTGAAATCCTCCCTGAACCACCTCAGCACTTTTACTGAGCTCATTAGGAGTTAGCAGAGGTAAAGTCCAGGCTTGGTCTACTTTTTATACTCTTTCATCTTTTTCCTACTTCCTCTTCTTTCCCTCCTCCCTTCTTATCTTTACCCCATATTATTCGGAACCAGGATCATATTTTTAAAGGATTTGTTCTTTTGGATATAAAAGTGTCATTATGTGCACGCACTGGACATAATCAGAAAAGAAGCATTCACAACTGTAACCATGTCTGGAGCCAAGCCTGGAGCTGGACATGTAACGTGCCCCACTTTCCTCACATCCTGCTGCACCACTGCCTGCTGTTTCAGCCCATCCACCACCCAGCATCCACCTGTATGCTCCTGGAGTTTTATGAGTAACATATTTGCAGGGAGTGATCCACCCGAAGACCAGGCACCGAGCTCAAACTGTATTCTGCTGCTGTGATTAATCCGTGAATTACTTGGCTTTGTTGCATTGATTCTTTTTTTTCTTTAAGTTGATTTTTTGTAATTTGGATAAGGTAAAGTTTAATTTTTATGATAATATAGTAAAATGTCTGTGTTTGTTTTCAGCTGAAGCAGACCTAGATGCTGTTTGTGAAGCCTGTCTACCCTACCTGAGCTCCAGACAACCCATCAGACTGCAAGAAGCCTGTTTAAGGTAAGTCTTTATAATAATGTAATATAAGACTTTTAGCCCTTTAGCCCAAACTTTAGTAAATCAGTTTGTGGGCCTGATTTAAGTATCACCCTCACTCATTTTATCCCTTGAGAAAGGAACTTCCAGAAATACGCAGATGTAGTTCAGCGGTGGTGGCTAAAACCAAGAGGAGCAGTTAACTTCAGGTTGCCACACCACAGAGCTAACTAGCAATAGCTAGCAATCCCAACTTGGCAAAAGTGTTCCTAGCCAGGTAAAGAGCATAAAAAGTGAGGAATGACTGTGATGATGAGTTTATATGTGGCATATCATCACAGGTCAGTTGCCTTACAGGTGTGAATAGAAGTGTCTTCAGGACACGTAGGGCCGTGATATCCCAATACTGTGTGTACGAATCTGAAAGGGAACTCATTTCACCTTTACACTGGCAGCTGATGCAAAATGTGTGCACTGTGAGACCTACAGTAATGTAAAGGACAGATGGAAGCTGTGAATAAACAAAGTAAATGACTAAAAAAATAGCTCAGAATGCAGTATGCAAGCAGCCTTTAATAACTCACATCATTCTGAATTATTGATCTAAGTGTTTGGGTAGCAACATAGCAGCCACAAGTAAAAACACATGCTTTAAGTATTTTCCTGCTTGGAGGTGATTTAAAAAACAAACCTGAAGAGAAAGGCAGTGTTGAGTTAATGAGCTTATAGTTAAACTGTTGGTTCGCATGTTAAAGCCAGCAAAACTGGTTCAGTCTGTCACTTTGGATCATAGGAAGGTGTTTTCCATACAATAGATATTACATACAAAGCAAAACACAGCTCAGAGCTAATCCTGTTCCTGTGTTTCTTTCCCTTTCCTGCACAGTGTGTTCCGACACTTAATCCAGGTGGGTCCGGACACCTTCTGGTTTACTCTCAATGAGCTGCACTGCCCGTCCTCTTACATCCCACACCACCCGACCTCCAGCTGAACGGCACGGGCAGGCCGAGAGACGAGTTCTCGGACAACGTGTTCAAACTGCTCAAGGAGGAGTTTGGCTCCGTTACTGAGACAGTTAACCAGCCAGTCAGCTAATGAGCTGCTGCTTGATGAAATTGACTCACCTCACAAACGGACGGCTTATTGAACCACGACTCCAACAGGTCAATTAGCTGAAAGAAAGTCTGTCAGCTGTGCCAAATAGTTGATCACCTAGCTCTGTGGAATCAAGAGCTACTCTGTCATTTACAAATATTACTTAGTCATCACCTTGATTATCTAACCTCCTAGCTTCTGCTAGCCCACAATTAGTACTTACTGTACATTAAGATTAGGTGAAAATGGAGCGCTACTGAGTTATGTTTGATTAAAAAGAAAAAACAAAAAGTACCGTATCTGATATTTTTGGCTCTTGCCTTATTTTCCCCAGGAGGGAATCACAGCAGATGAATCCAAACACATTTTTACATCATATGACCTTCTTGATGTAATCCTCTCATTTATCCAGGCTTGGGACCAGCAGTAAGAGTATACTAGCTTTGGAAGCCCTGAGGGTGGCTGTCTCCTCCACCAAGGAGCCGCTAAAAAAATACATGAAAATTGTATAAATATGGTTACAGCTGTTGACTGGGTTTTTTCTGAAGTTCAATTCAATTCAGTTTTATTTATATAGCGCCAAATCACAACAACAGTCGCCTCAAGGCGCTTTATATTGTACAGTAGATCGTACAATAATAGATTCAGAGAAAAACCCAACAATCATATGACCCCCTATGAGCAAGCACTTTGGCGACAGTGGGGAAGGAAAAACTCCCTTTTAACAGGGCCTGATTATTTAAGACCTTGTATGTGAGGAGCAGGATTTTGAATTCAATTCTGGATTTAACAGGAAGCCAATGAAGGGAAGCCAAAACAGGAGAAATCTGCTCTCTCTTTCTAGTCCCCGTCAGTACTCTTGCTGCAGCATTTTGGATTAACTGAAGGCTTTTCAGCGAGTTTTTAGGACTTCCTGATAATAAAGAATTACAGTAGTCCAGCCTGGAAGTAATAAATGCATGAACTACTTTTTTAGCATCACTCCGAGACAGGATATTTCTAATTTTAGAGATGTTGCGCAAACGGAAGAAAGCAGTCTTACATATTTGTTTAATATGTGCGTTGAAGGACATGTCCTGGTCAAAAATGACTCCAAGGTTCCTCACAGCGTTACTGGAGGCCAAGGTAATGCCATCCAGAGTAAGAATCTGCTTAGATACCATATTTCTAAGATTTTCAGGGCCGAGTACAATAACCTCAGTTTGATCTGAATTAAGAAGCAGAAAGTTAGCGGCCATCCAGGTCTTTATGTCTTTAAGACATTCCTGCAGTTTAACTAATTGGTGTGTGTTACCTGGCTTCATGGACAGATAGAGCTGGGTGTCATCTGCATAGCAGTGAAAATGTATGCTATGTCTTCTAATGATGCTGCCTAAGGGAAGCATGTATAATGTAAACAGCATTTGTCCTAGCACCGAACCCTGTGGAACGCCATAATTGACCTTAGTGTGTGGAGAGGACTCTCCATTTACATGAACAAATTGGAGTCTATTAGATAGATATGATACAAACCACTGCAGCGCAGTACCTGTAATACCTACAGCATGTTCTAATCGCGCTAATAGATTATTATGGTCAACAGTATCGAACGCTGCACTGAGGTCTAGCAGGACAAGCACAGAGATGAGTCCACTGTCAGAGGCCATAAGAAGATCATTTGTAACCTTCACTAAAGCTGTTTCTGTGCTGTGATGAGCTCTGAAACCTGACTGAAACTCTTCAAATAAGCCATTCCTCTGCAGATGATCTGTTAGCTGTTTGACAACTACTCTTTCAAGGATGTTTGATATGAAAGGAAGGTTGGAGATGGCCTATAATTAGCTAAGACTGCTGGGTCTAGGGATGGCTTTTTGAGTAAAGGCTTAACTACAGCCACCTTGAAGGCCTGTGGTACATAGCCGATTATTAGAGATAGGTTGATCATATTTAAGATTGAAGCATTAATTAATGGCAGGACTTCTTTGAGCAGTTTTGTAGGAATGGGGTCTAAAAGACACGTTGATGGTTTGGAGGAAGTAATTATTGAAGTTAACTCAGAAAGATCAATTGGAGAAAAAGAGTCTAAATGAATATCAATGGTACTGAGAGCAGCTGTAGATAATATTACATCTGTGGGATGATTATTGGTAATTTTTTCTCTAATGATTACAATTTTATTTGTGAAGAAGTTCATGAAGTCATTACTAGTTAACGTTAAAGGGATGGTTGGCTCAGTAGAGCGGACTTTTTGTCAGCCTGGCTACAGTGCTGAAGAGAAACCTGGGGTTGTTCTTATTTTCTTCAATCAGTGATGAATAGTAAGATGTTCTGGCTTTGCGGAGGGCTTTCTTATAAAGCAACAAACTATTTCTCCAGGCTAAATGATCATCTTCGAAATTTGTGACACGCCATTTCCTCTCCAGCTTACGAGTTATCTGCTTTAGGCTATGTGTTTGAGAATTATACCACGGAGTCAGGTACTTCTGATTTGAGACCTTAGTTTTCACCGGAGCTACAGTATCCAGAGTCGTACGTAGTGAGGAGGTAAAATTATTAACAAGATGATCGACCTCTGTTGGAGTAGCGTTCAGATAGCTGCTCTGCTCTATGTTGGTACAGGGCATTGAAGATGATAACAGTGGGTGGATTATATTCTTAAACTTAGTTACAGCACTTTCAGAAAGACATCTACTTTGATAAAGTCTACTCTCCACTGCTGTGTAATCAATTATTGTAAATGTAAATGTTATCAGGAAATGATCAGACAGGAGGTGGTTTTCAGGAAACACTGTTAAATCTTCAGTTTCTATGCCATATGTTAAAACAAGATCTAGGGTGTGATTAAAGTGGTGGGTGGGTTCTTTTACATTTTGAGAGAAGCCAATTGAGTCTAATAACAGATTAAATGCCATGTTGAGGCTGTCATTCTTAGCATCTACATGGATGTTAAAATCACCCACAATAATTATTTTATCTGAGCTGAGCACTAAATCAGATAAAAAGTCTGAGAAATCAGACAGAAACTCTGTGTAAGGCCCAGGTGGACGATAGATGATAAGAAGTAAGACTGGTTTCTGAGTTTTACAGCTGGGGTGGACGAGGCTAAGCATCAGGCTTTCAAATGAATTAAAAGTCTGTCTTGGTCTTTCGTTGATAAATAGGCTGGTGTGAAAAATTGCTGCCACACCGCCCCCTCGGCCTGTGCTTCGAGGTTTCTGGTAGTTAGAATGACTCGGGGGTGTTGATTCATTTAAACTAACATAATCATCCTGCTGCAACCAGGTTTCTGTAAGGCAGAGTAAATCGATTTGTTGATCAATTATTAAGTCATGTACTAACAGAGACTTGGAGGAGAGAGACCTAATATTTAATAATCCACATTTCACTGTTTTACTCTTTGGTTCAGATGTGGATACTGTATTGTTCTTTCTTTGTGATTTTTTATGTTTAAGTTGTTTATTGCTGGTTTTTAGTTTGTTTTTTTGTCTGTTTGGGAGCTGACACAGTCTCAATGGAGATGGGTTTTTGGGGTTAGCAGGAGGAGAGAAGCTGCAGAGAGGCGTGTAAGACTGCAACTCTGCTTCCTGGTCCCAACTCTGGATAGTCATATTTTGGGGGGTTTAATAAATTGGTCCATATTTCTAGAAATGAGAGCTGCTCCATCCAAAGTGGGATGGATGCCGTCTCTCCTAACAAGACCAGGTTTCCTCCAGAAGGTTTGCCAATTATCTATGAAGCCCACATCGTTTTTCGGATTCTAAACTGACCGCAGGTGTGAATGTGAGTGTGGATGATTGTCTTTCTATGTTAACCCTGGGCAGTTTAACTTGTACCCCTCACTTCATGGTAGCGCAATAAGTGGGAGAACACCTATTCCGACACCCATATCTTAGATTAAGCTAATAGTATTAGTGCGCTGTTATCAAACGTTACCTGGATTATAGGTATATTCAAAACTTTACATGGAAGAGATAAGAGTGCGTGCGTATATGCTCACTTCTGACGATGATAATATGATAAGGTGTTATCTCATCTGTACTTGAAAGTACTTCAAACACCACATGCACATGCAATGTTATCTGTGTGTCTAACGATCTATAAGTGAGCAAAGACAGTGTTATAAATATTTTGAGTCATTTCTATGCCTTGAAAGTACTTACTCAGTACTTACTCAGCGCACACACAGATATTATATTCAAAATCATAACGGTCACGCCTTCGATTTCTTACCGCTACTTTTCGTACAGCATCCAGGAAATGACGTAGACTGTTTCTACTGCATCATTTGCATTTTACATTCACTCTGTGGGCACATCTCCGCTAAAATCTCATATAAACCATTTCTACAATCACCAAACACAACGAAAACAAGCCATGATTAAAAGAGCAGTTACGTAAATGCACACAAGTCCACTAAACAAACAAAACTGAACCACAAATTCATCAGACCTCATGTAACCGGATAAAGAAAGGCTGGTTATCTTCCAGAGCTATCACCGATTCCAAACACCAAGCTTCACCGCGCTCTGACTAAAATTCACTGAAAGAGCCGCAAAAGAAGACCACAAAAACCACCACAGTTATCTAGAGAATCTAAAGAACAGCACAAATTCCAAAGCATGTAAAACACAAGAGCTGTGTCAAATGTTTCACTTGATTTATACGTTATTTATACCTCGAGCACCCTTTTTTCTTTCTTAATCATTTTTTTTGTTTTTTTTCTCCTAATGTATTCCTTTTTTGTTTACCGACTTGTATTTGTATACATGAGTTGTAAAAGATACTGCAAGCTGTGACATTTTTCCTGCCCTTTCTATAACTCATTATTATGTATATTTGTTCTTTAGTTGTTCAACTTCAAAAAGTAAAAAAGAAAAAAATATTGGCTCAAAAAGTATTTTTAGGCCTGTTAATAAAATTAAATAATTTCTGCTGTTTAATACCTAAAAAATTCAACTGACATGGTGTTCAATGTGTGCAAAATTGGGCCTTTTTGTTCAACGTCTGGATATTTATGTGTTGGCAGTGCTGTAATTTTTCACGGTTTCACTTTAGAAACATAAAACTTTGCACAGATGATGTTTATACTGAATTTCGGGAATTAAAGGTCTGCAGCTCAGACACAAGCATTTCACTGCATGTTGTACCCTGTATGATTGTGTATGTGACAAATAAAGGTTGTTTGTTTCTTTGTTTGTTGTGAAATGTGAACTGAAGCATGTTTTAAAAGGGTTATATGTTAAAAAAACTAAATAAAAAAATCAGGCGGGAATAAAATCTACTCACTTTTTCTGTGTTCCAGTCTCAGTAACTTTGACACAGTAATATCTGCTGCAATATTTACACCTCTGATGACATTTCACAAGTGTTAGCTTTCTTTTGATACCACGATTGTATACACAGAGTTTGTAATTGCACTCAATTAATTTGGGCATTTCATTTTCGAGCAGGAAGCTCAGAAAACCCTTTGGGGCTCAGGTTAAAGAACTGGACCACTACAGGTTTTAGAAAACCCATCCAGAATAATTTTGTCCATCTGGGCCCATATAGGGACATCAAAGGTCAAAACTTCTGTTGCCCTGTGGAGGTTAAGCGTGGGTTTGCCCTGCTCACACACTCCCGCCCACAACTACCCACTGTGAGCCCATGCAAGTAATAACGTTTTGGCACATTACTTATGATAAGAAGCCACCATGAGGGGAAATACAGTTGTGGAGAAGATGAAACCAAAGCACCTGTTTGATTACACTGTCAGAAATATGAGGCTGGGAGGAGGCGACTGATGCAAAGCCCCAGGGAAAAGGAAAGTTAACGATTTTTTCATTCCAAAAAATCATTTATACAGTTCAGTGGTCTACAGACAGACTGAAGAGAGAAACAAAGCTAGTATCGATCTGATACCAATACCAGTGCTGGTTTGTCAATATTATAAATATTTGGATCAAGCCGCCCACCTACAGACTCATCGACAATAGATTTGTTTGCCTTGAAATGGAACCTTTAATCTCCATATTTTGACTTTTTCACAAAGTATCGAGTTTAATGTTGAAATAGAATAGAATAAACCTTTTTATCCCACAAATGAGAAATGTGGGTGTTACACAGCAAGAGGAATATAAAATATAGAAGGAAGACGCAGAGTGGTTCTATATACATACACACAGATATACAGATAAAAGTGTACAGAGATATTTACACAAGGGGTGAATGATCCTGGTGAAATATACAGTGTAGAAACAAGCTGTAAAGTGAGCAGCAGCAATTAAAAACATTTGATATGTCAATTAAACAGGTGATGAGTGAGATAACCATGTTAAACTGGATTATAGAGTCTGACAGCTGCTGGTAAGAATGACCTGCGGTCGCGCTCCTTCCTACACTGTGGGTGTAAAAGTCCACTGCTGAAGGAGCTGCTCAATGCTCGTACAGTCTCATGCAGGGGGTGGGAGGGGACAGGTCATTATGAGGTCAAGCTCTCCTATGTCCAGTGGAATATCTGCAGCTGAGCAGTGGGTTTCGGGCAGAATGTTTCCAGGCATGTAGTCTTGGAACATCTCCAGATGGATCGTGGATAAGGCCAGGGCCATAGGCACCGTTCATGCAATCCATGTAGAACTGCAAGGGACTTCCTGTTGACAGACAGAAAAAGAGCGGTTAGTGACTTCCTTCCAAACTATTTTCTCCATGCACTTCATTCCCACGCATTTCTCCTGACCATATGCAGATACCTGGGATGTGGGTGCCATCGTATTTGATATCCATCTCATGCAGACCGGCCTCTGTGGGAGCGTACTTGTCAGCAACTGTGCCATCGTTGTTGTCTGTGATGTCAAGCTTAGCAACTTTGCCTGATGCCATTCGGACCTCACCTAAAGCAGAGGACAAAAACAATGACACACACACATCATTATGCTCAAACTATCTGTTTATTAAGTAGACTTGTTACCTGTGACCTCTCCTTTCTGGATGGTGAATGGAATCACCAGGTCAAATGGTCTCAGACTTGCCACATCCAGCCAGATCATTCCCATTGGTCGGTCTGTTGCCTGAGAGACACGCAAGTGCACACGTCAGATCACAGGTTGTTAAGAGATTGTGGCAACAGTTCTGGTTACAGCGACAACATGTCACAGACTAAATGAACACAGGAAATTAATACAGGACCTGTAACATCAGAAGGCTGTGGCTTCTTAACATTATGCAGCTCTGCTGAACTGTCCATGTGTTTCAGGCATCCCGTTTTTGACATGGAGAGAGAGAAATGAGAGAACGCACCCTCTCAGTGATGAAACACCTGCAATGAGAGACAGCAGACAATGATGCAGTCTGATGAAAGGAGACCATGTGTGCTATAGATGACAAAGGGACAACAGGGAGAAGCTGAACAAAAACTGAAGCTGAGAAGGCCGAGAGACCGGAGGCTGAGGTTTTAGATACCCAGGGCTGTTGGGGCATTGGCTCTGTTGCATGAGCTGGTCTGACGGAGCTCCTTCCAGTACTTGGAGGGTGTAGGCAGGGATGATGGAGGGAATTGAGAGAGGGAAAAAGATAAGGCATTGGAGCGGATTAAAACGGCGTCAAAGTGATATAGCGAAACGGCTGCAGCCATCAGGACCAATCACAAAGCCTCTGTAGGGGAATGGATCTGTGCTCCAGGGCACTCGTAAATCCTGTAACCTCAGCAGTTACTGTACTGAGGAGCAACGTAAACACTCTTCATTATCAAGTTCGACTTGTAATGCGCGCCATTTCTACATCAACTGCCTATTCATCTGAAAATGTGTTCTTATACAGACCCCACTCCTTTATACCGTCTTACTGACACTCCACTGAGAAATGAGAACTTTCCTTAAATGCACTTTAAAAGTACTTCATCACTACTAAATGGCTGAAAAATAAAAACAATTAAAAATGAAGCCAGTACAGCTGTGACAAACAATGTGATTCCTCCAAGAGTCATTCTCATATAAGCTCCCATGTCCACCTTTACAGCAGGAAAAAAAAGCTGTTTTTGGACAGCATGGGCAGTTTTTCACAGCAACACAACATATGTGACTTTATTGGCTTTAACAAAGATATTCAATCAGGGCTTTGGCATCTGGGACTGCTTATGCATTTACTTCAGTCAGTGGCATCTGTCACTCTTATTAGCACTCACTTAAATTGCTTATGTAGAATTTGAGAAAAGCTTATCTTGGGTCTTGCCCACGTCCTATCTACTCGAGTTATCTCGCCCATAGGTGCTTCATGTCGTTGACTTGACGCAGCTTAAGACTCATCATAAGACACTACTGCTTCTCTAACTCGAGGGTCATTCTTGACAACTGTACTCTGCCTGTTTGCGATTGTTTTGACTGAGACTGAAAACTCAGTTTTATTCATGAAAGTTGCCAAAACAGCATGTAGGCACGTAGGATTAAATGCAGCTCACTCACTGCGACTTGGAATGGACTGCTAGGGATGTGCTCCCCTCCAAAGCGAACGCAGATCACATACTCACCAGGCTGTGGCGCTTGAGAAGTGGATGTAGCTGTGGGTAATGAGAAAAGATGAAAAGAACAATTGATAACTTTTTCGTTACGTCCGATCTGTGTGAAGTTCATAGCCAGTGCTCTGACACAGAGCCATCAACCTCTGAACGCTTAAAAAGCACCAGTGTATCCAGAAAACACATTACATGTGGTGATAAATGCCCTGCCCAAGTGCCCCCTCTCCCCACTGCCTTTCAGCGGCAGGCAGCAGCAAACAGATTGTCAGAGGAGGCCCAGATGATGATCAAGTTTAACATTGTCTACAATATTGCCAAAGAGTGCCAAAGCACTTTAAGCACAAGCACTATTTCAGTAACTTATCTTTCCTGTAGAACTGTGCTCCAAATAAAGAACTTTGTGTCGACAAGCTTGTTAGTTCATCATTTACAAATCAATATTGTCTGTATGACAGCAATTAAAATAAAGTGAAACATGTAAAACAGTGGGGTTAAGCGATGCGATGAAAAATTTGGTGCACCTAACTTTTGTGCTGGTGCACCTAAGAAAAAAAGTTAATCCATACAATCTTAGTAATATTTATCACTAGTTTTAAATGTTAAAATTCAAATATTCAAGCAAGTCAATATTCAAGAAAATGCACGTAAAATAAATTAATATTAGTTGTAGTTGGCTTTAAACTTTGGGGTACCGCCTCTCTACTCATTGGCTCCTTTCCCTCCAACAGCACGGTATCCACCAGATTTGGTTCATACCTGAGATATTACAGATTATAAAGTCACATCTACCTTTTTATGCAATTCCCTTCTCACATATACATTGAAACAGAGAAGGTAGGACTGACTAACAACCACAAGAGCTTTCTGAGACTGATTATATACTGATTTTGAGTATAAACACTAGCAAAATGCAAGTTTTGCTGCAGCAGATGTCATTGACTGCTTCAGGCTTGCTCCCAGCAGCTGGACGGTGTCCCGGAGTAAAGAACTACATATTAGCTTTTGTGACAGTATCTCCAGTGACAGGTCAGTTCATGTCTACATACTCACTGGCTAAGTTATGGTAGTGAAGGCTCACTTACTCTGTCTTCCACTACTCTCAGACACTGTGTCATATTTTCAGAGGAGCCCAACAAACCACAGATCACTGAGCTGTCCTAACAAATCTCCAGCAATGATGCAACAGTAGGAAGACTGAGTTATAAAGACATGGCAATATTTCAACAAGGTCTTGAATTATGAGGCCCCGTCATATCTTAAACACATTAAGGTACCACATCACCCCGGTACAGCTCTTCACTCTCAGACTAGCTCTTTCTAAAAAGAATGGGAGGCAGAGCCTTCAGCTTTCAGGCTCTGCTCTGAACCAGCTCCCAGTTTGGATTCAGGAGACAGCACCCTGTACTTTCAACATTACACTTACAACTTTCCTATTGATAAACATATAGTCAGCCTTGATCAGGTGACCCTGAACCCTCCCTTAGTTACACTGCAGTAAACCTCTTGTGTGGTTACTTATAGTTACCATTTATGTCTTTATAGTGAGGTAATAGT
>NW_020329197.1:0-11109 GCF_001858045.2 Oreochromis niloticus | reverse complement strand
GTAATATAAGACTTTTAGCCTTTAGCCAAACTTAGTAAATCAGTTTGTGGGCCTATTTAAGTATCACCCTCACTCATTTTATCCCTTGAGAAAGGAACTTCCAGAAATACGCAGATGTAGTTCAGCGGTGGTGGCTAAAACCAAGGAGCAGTTACTTCAGGTTGCCACACCACAGAGCTAACTAGCATAGCTAGCAATCCCAACTTGGCAAAAGTGTTCCTAGCCAGGTAAAGAGCATAAAAGTGAGGAATGACTGTGATGATGAGTTTATATGTGGCATATATCACAGGTCAGTTGCCTTACAGGTGTGAATAGAAGTGTCTTCAGGACACGTAGGGCCGTGATATCCCAATACTGTGTGTACGAATCTGAAAGGGAACTCATTTCACCTTTACACTGGCAGCTGATGCAAAATGTGTGCACTGTGAGACTACAGTAATGTAAGGACAGATGGAACTGTGAATAAACAAAGTAAATGACTAAAAAAATAGCTCAGAATGCAGTATGCAAGCAGCCTTTAATAACTCACATCATTCTGAATTATTGATCTAAGTGTTGGGTAGCAACATAGCAGCCACAAGTAAAAACACATGCTTTAAGTATTTTCCTGCTTGGAGGTGATTTAAAAAACAAACCTGAAGAGAAAGGCAGTGTTGAGTTAATGAGCTTATAGTTAAACTGTTGGTTCGCATGTTAAAGCCAGCAAAACTGGTTCAGTCTGTCACTTTGGATCATAGGAAGGTGTTCCATACAATAGATATTACATACAAAGCAAAACCAGCTCAGAGCTAATCCGTTCCTGTGTTTCTTTCCCTTTCCTGCACAGTGTGTTCCGACACTTAATCCAGGTGGGTCCGACACCTTCTGGTTTACTCTCAATGAGCTGCACTGCCCGTCCTCTTACATCCCACACCACCCCGACTCCAGCTGAACGGCACGGGCAGGCGAGAGACGAGTTCTCGGACAACGTGTTCAACTGCTCAAGGAGGAGTTTGGCTCCGTTACTGAGACAGTTTAACCAGCCAGTCAGCTAATGAGCTGCTGCTTGATGAATTGACTCACCTCACAAACGGACGGCTTATTGAACCACGACTCAACAGGTCAATTAGCTGAAAGAAAGTCTGTCAGCTGTGCCAATAGTTGATCACCTAGCTCTGTGGAATCAAGAGCTACTCTGTCATTTACAAATATTACTTAGTCATCACCTTGATTATCTAACCTCCTAGCTTCTGCTAGCCCAAATTAGTACTTACTGTACATTAAGATTAGGTGAAAATGGAGCGCTACTGAGTTATGTTTGATTAAAAAGAAAAACAAAAAGTACCGTATCTGATATTTTGGCTCTTGCCTTATTTTCCCCAGGAGGGAATCACAGCAGATGAATCCAAACACATTTTTACATCATATGACCTTATGAGTAATCCTCTCATTTATCCAGGCTTGGGACAGCAGTAAGAGTATACTAGCTTTGGAAGCCCTGAGGGGGCTGTCTCCTCCACAAGGAGCCGCTAAAAAAATACATGAAAATTGTATAAATATGGTTACAGCTGTTGATTGGGTTTTTTCTGAAGTTCAATTCAATTCAGTTTTATTTATATAGCGCCAATCACAACAACAGTCGCCTCAAGGCGCTTTATATTGTACAGTAGATCGTACAATAGATTCAGAGAAAAACCCAACAATCATATGACCCCTATGAGCAAGCACTTTGGCGACAGTGGGGAAGGAAAACTCCTTTTAACAGGGCCTGATTATTTAAGACCTTGTATGTGAGGAGCAGGATTTTGAATTCAATTCTGGATTTAACAGGAAGCCAATGAAGGAAGCCAAACAGGAGAAATCTGCTCTCTCTTTCTAGTCCCCGTCAGTACTCTTGCTGCAGCATTTTGGATTAACTGAAGCTTTTCAGCGAGTTTTAGACTTCCTGATAATAAAGAATTACAGTAGTCCAGCCTGGAATAATAAATGCATGAACTACTTTTTTAGCATCACTCCGAGACAGGATATTTCTAATTTTAGAGATGTTGCGCAACGGAAGAAAGCAGTCTTACATATTTTGTTTAATATGTGCGTTGAAGGACATGTCCTGGTCAAAATGACTCCAAGGTTCCTCACAGCGTTACTGGAGCCAAGGTAATGCCATCCAGAGTAAGAATCTGCTTAGATACCATATTTCTAAGATTTTCAGGGCCGAGTACAATAACCTCAGTTTGATCTGAATTAAGAAGCAGAAAGTTAGCGGCCATCCAGGTCTTTATGTCTTTAAGACATTCCTGCAGTTTAACTAATTGGTGTGTGTTACCTGGCTTCATGGACAGATAGAGCTGGGTGTCATCTGCATAGCAGTGAAAATGTATGCTATGTCTTCTAATGATGCTGCCTAAGGGAAGCATGTATAATGTAAACAGCATTTGTCCTAGCACCGAACCCTGTGGAACGCCATAATTGACCTTAGTGTGTGGAGAGGACTCTCCATTTACATGAACAATTGGAGTCTATTAGATAGATATGATACAAACCACTGCAGCGCAGTACCTTAATACCTACAGCATGTTCTAATCGGCTAATAGATTATTATGGTCAACAGTATCGAACGCTGCACTGAGGTCTAGCAGGACAAGCACAGAGATGAGTCCACTGTCAGAGGCCATAAGAAGATCATTTGTAACCTTCACTAAAGCTGTTTCTGTGCTGTGATGAGCTCTGAAACCTGACTGAAACTCTTCAATAAGCATTCCTCTGCAGATGATCTGTTAGCTGTTTGACAACTACTCTTCAAGGAGTTTGATATGAAAGGAAGGTTGGAGATGGCCTATAATTAGCTAAGACTGCTGGGTCTAGGGATGGCTTTTTGAGTAAAGGCTTAACTACAGCCACCTTGAAGGCCTGTGGTACATAGCCGATTATTAGAGATAGGTTGATCATATTTAAGATTGAAGCATTAATTAATGGCAGACTTCTTTGAGCAGTTTTGTAGGAATGGGTCTAAAAGACACGTTGATGGTTTGGAGGAAGTAATTATTGAAGTTAACTCAGAAAGATCAATTGGAGAAAAAGAGTCTAAATGAATATCAATGGTACTGAGAGTAGCTGTAGATAATATTACATCTGTGGGATGATTATTGGTAATTTTTTCTCTAATGATTACAATTTTATTTGTGAAGAAGTTCATGAAGTCATTACTAGTTAACGTTAAAGGGATGGTTGGCTCAGTAGAGCTGGACTTTTTGTCAGCCTGGCTACAGTGCTGAAGAGAAACCTGGGGTTGTTCTTATTTTCTTCAATCAGTGATGAATAGTAGATGTCTGGCTTTGCGGAGGCTTTCTATAAAGCAACAAACTATTTCTCCAGCTAAATGATCATCTTCGAAATTTGTGACACGCCATTTCCTCTCCAGCTTACGAGTTATCTGCTTTAGGCTATGTGTTTGAGAATTATACCACGGAGTCAGGTACTTCTGATTTGAGACCTTAGTTTTCACCGGACTACAGTATCCAGAGTCGTACGTAGTGAGGAGGTAAAATTATTAACAAGATGATCGACCTCTGTTGGAGTAGCGTTCAGATAGCTGCTCTGCTCTATGTTGGTACAGGGCATTGAAGATGATAACAGTGGGTGGATTATATTCTTAAACTTAGTTACAGCACTTTCAGAAAGACATCTACTTTGATAAAGTCTACTCTCCACTGCTGTGTAATCAATTATTGTAAATGTAAATGTTATCAGGAAATGATCAGACAGGAGGTGGTTTTCAGGAAACACTGTTAAATCTTCAGTTTCTATGCCATATGTTAAAACAAGATCTAGGGTGTGATTAAAGTGGTGGGTGGGTTCTTTTACATTTTGAGAGAAGCCAATTGAGTCTAATAACAGATTAAATGCCATGTTGAGGCTGTCATTCTTAGCATCTACATGGATGTTAAAATCACCACAATAATTATTTTATCTGAGCTGAGCACTAAATCAGATAAAAGTCTGAGAAATCAGACAGAAACTCTGTGTAAGGCCCAGGTGGACGATAGATGATAAGAAGTAAGACTGGTTTCTGAGTTTTACAGCTGGGTGGACGAGGCTAAGCATCAGGCTTCAAAGAATTAAAAGTCTGTCTTGGTCTTTCGTTGATAAATAGGCTGGTGTGAAAAATTGCTGCACAACCGCCCCCCGGCCTGTGCTTCGAGGTTTCTGGTAGTTAGAATGACTCGGGGTGTTGATTCATTTAACTAACATAATCATCCTGCTGCAACCAGGTTCTGTAAGGCAGAGTAAATCGATTTGTTGATCAATTATTAAGTCATGTACTAACAGAGACTTGGAGGAGAGAGACCTAATATTTAATAATCCACATTTCACTGTTTTACTCTTTGGTTCAGATGTGGATACTGTATTGTTCTTTCTTGTGATTTTTTATGTTTAAGTTGTTTATTGCTGGTTTTTAGTTTGTTTTTGTCTGTTTGGGAGCTGACACAGTCTCTATGGAGATGGGTTTTGGGGGTTAGCAGGAGGAGAGAAGCTGCAGAGAGGCGTGTAAGACTGCAACTCTGCTTCCTGGTCCCAACTCTGGATAGTCATATTTTGGGGGGTTTAATAAATTGGTCCATATTTCTAGAAATGAGAGCTGCTCCATCCAAAGTGGGATGGATGCCGTCTCTCCTAACAAGACCAGGTTTCCTCCAGAAGGTTTGCCAATTATCTATGAAGCCCACATCGTTTTTCGGATTCTAAACTGACCGCAGGTGTGAATGTGAGTGTGGATGATTGTCTTCTATGTTAACCCTGGACAGTTTAACTTGTACCCTCACTTCATGGTAGCGCAATAAGTGGGAGAACACCTATTCCGACACCCATATCTTAGATTAAGCTAATAGTATTAGTGCGCTGTTATCAAACGTTACCTGGATTATAGGTATATTCAAAACTTTACATGGAAGAGATAAGAGTGCGTGCGTATATGCTCACTTCTGACGATGATAATATGATAAGGTGTTATCTCATCTGTACTTGAAAGTACTTCAAACACCACATGCACATGCAATCTTATCTGTGTGTCTAACGATCTATAAGTGAGCAAAGACAGTGTTATAAATATTTTGAGTCATTTCTATGCCTTGAAAGTACTTACTCAGTACTACTCAGCGCACACACGATATTATATCAAAATCATAACGGTCACGCCTTCGATTTCTTACCGCTACTTTTCGTACAGCATCCAGGAAATGACGTAGACTGTTTCTACTGCATCATTTGCATTTTACATTCACTCTGTGGGCACATCTCCGCTAAATCTCATATAAACCATTTCTACAATCACAAACACAACGAAAACAAGCCATGATTAAAAGAGCAGTTACGTAAATGCACACAAGTCACTAAACAAACAAAACTGAACCACAAATTCATCAGACCTCATGTAACCGGATAAAGAAAGGCTGGTTATCTTCCAGAGCTATCACCGATTCCAAACACCAAGCTTCACCGCTCTGACTAAAATTCACTGAAAGAGCCGCAAAAGAAGACCACAAAACCACCACAGTTATCTAGAGAATCTAAAGAACAGCACAAATTCCAAAGCATGTAAAACACAGAGCTGTGTCAAATGTTTCACTTGATTTATACGTTATTTATACCTCGAGCACCCTTTTTTCTTTCTTAATCATTTTTTTGTTTTTTTTCTCCTAATGTATTCCTTTTTGTTTACCGACTTGTATTTGTATACATGAGTTGTAAAAGATACTGCAAGCTGTGACATTTTTCCTGCCCTTTCTATAACTGCATTATTATGTATATTTGTTCTTTAGTTGTTCAACTTAAAAAGTAAAAAAGAAAAAATATTGGCTCAAAAAGTATTTTTAGGCCTGTTAATAAAATTAAATAATTTCTGCTGTTTAATACCTAAAAATTCAACTGACATGGTGTTCAATGTGTGCAAAATTGGGCCTTTTTGTTCAACGTCTGGATATTTATGTTTGGCAGTGCTGTAATTTTCACGGTTTCACTTAGAAACATAAAACTTTGCACAGATGATGTTTATACTGAATTTCGGGAATTAAAGGTCTGCAGCTCAGACACAAGCATTTCACTGCATGTTGTACCCTGTATGATTGTGTATGTGACAAATAAAGGTTGTTTGTTTCTTTGTTTGTTGTGAAATGTGAACTGAAGCATGCTTTTTAAAGGGTTATGTTAAAAAATAAATAAAAAATCAGGCGGGAATAAAATCTACTCACTTTTTCTGTGTTCCAGTCTCAGTAACTTTGACACAGTAATATCTGCTGCAATATTTACACCTCTGATGACATTTCACAAGTGTTAGCTTTCTTTTGATACCACGATTGTATACACAGAGTTTGTAATTGCACTCAATTAATTTGGGCATTTCATTTTCGAGCAGGAAGCTCAGAAAACCCTTTGGGGCTCAGGTTAAAGAACTGGACCACTACAGGTTTTAGAAAACCCATCCAGAATAATTTTGTCCATCTGGGCCCATATAGGGACATCAAAGGTCAAAACTTCTGTTGCCCTGTGGAGGTTAAGCGTGGTTTGCCCTGCTCACACACTCCCGCCCACACCCACTGTGAGCCCATGCAAGTAATAACGTTTTGGCACATTACTTATGATAAGAACCACCATGAGGGAAATACAGTTGTGGAGAAGATGAAACCAAAGCACCTGTTTGATTACACTGTCAGAAATATGAGGCTGGGAGGAGGCGACTGATGCAAAGCCCCAGGGAAAAGGAAAGTTAACGATTTTTTCATTCCAAAAAATCATTTATACAGTTCAGTGGTCTACAGACAGACTGAAGAGAGAAACAAAGCTAGTATCGATCTGATACCAATACCAGTGCTGGTTTGTCAATATTATAAATATTTGGATCAAGCCGCCCACCTACAGACTCATCGACAATAGATTTGTTTGCCTTGAAATGGAACCTTTAATCTCCATATTTTGACTTTTTCACAAAGTATCGAGTTTAATGTTGAAATAGAATAGAATAAACCTTTTATCCACAAATGAGAAATGTGGGTGTTACACAGCAAGAGGAATATAAAATATAGAAGGAAGACGCAGAGTGGTTCTATATACATACACACAGATATACAGATAAAAGTGTACAGAGATATTTACACAAGGGTGAATGATCCTGGTGAAATATACAGTGTAGAAACAAGCTGTAAAGTGAGCAGCAGCAATTAAAAACATTTGATATGTCAATTAAACAGGTGATGAGTGAGATAACCATGTTAAACTGGATTATAGAGTCTGACAGCTGCTGGTAAGAATGACCTGCGGTCGCGCTCCTTCCTACACTGTGGGTGTAAAAGTCCACTGCTGAAGGAGCTGCTCAATGCTCGTACAGTCTCATGCAGGGGGTGGGAGGGGACAGGTCATTATGAGGTCAAGCTCTCCTATGTCCAGTGGAATATCTGCAGCTGAGCAGTGGGTTTCGGGCAGAATGTTTCCAGCATGTAGTCTTGGAACATCTCCAGATGGATCGTGGATAAGGCCAGGGCCATAGGCACCGTTCATGCAATCCATGTAGAACTGCAAGGGACTTCCTGTTGACAGACAGAAAAAGAGCGGTTAGTGACTTCCTTCCAAACTATTTTCTCCATGCACTTCATTCCACGCATTTCTCCTGACCATATGCAGATACCTGGATGTGGGTGCCATCGTATTTATATCCATCTCATGCAGACCGGCCTCTGTGGGAGCGTACTTGTCAGCAACTGTGCCATCGTTGTTGTCTGTGATGTCAAGCTTAGCAACTTTGCCTGATGCATTCGGACCTCACCTAAAGCAGAGGACAAAAACAATGACACACACACATCATTATGCTCAAACTATCTGTTTATTAAGTAGACTTGTTACCTGTGACCTCTCCTTTCTGGATGGTGAATGGAATCACCAGGTCAAATGGTCTCAGACTTGCCACATCCAGCCAGATCATTCCATTGGTCGGTCTGTTGCCTGAGAGACACGCAAGTGCACACGTCAGATCACAGGTTGTTAAGAGATTGTGGCAACAGTTCTGGTTACAGCGACAACATGTCACAGACTAAATGAACACAGGAAATTAATACAGGACCTGTAACATCAGAAGGCTGTGGCTTCTTAACATTATGCAGCTCTGCTGAACTGTCCATGTGTTTCAGGCATCCCGTTTTTGACATGGAGAGAGAAAATGAGAGAACGCACCCTCTCAGTGATGAAACACCTGCAATGAGAGACAGCAGACAATGATGCAGTCTGATGAAAGGAGACCATGTGTGCTATAGATGACAAAGGGACAACAGGGAGAAGCTGAACAAAAACTGAAGCTGAGAAGGCCGAGAGACCGAGGCTGAGGTTTTAGATACCCAGGGCTGTTGGGGATTTGGCTCTGTTGCATGAGCTGGTCTGACGGAGCTCCTTCCAGTACTTGGAGGGTGTAGGCAGGGATGATGGAGGGAATTGAGAGAGGGAAAAAGATAAGGCATTGGAGCGGATTAAAACGGCGTCAAAGTGATATAGCGAAACGGCTGCAGCCATCAGGACCAATCACAAAGCCTCTGTAGGGAATGGATCTGTGCTCCAGGGCACTCGTAAATCCTGTAACTCAGCAGTTACTGTACTGAGGAGCAACGTAAACACTCTTCATTATCAAGTTCGACTTGTAATGCGCGCCATTTCTACATCAACTGCCTATTCAT
Organism: Oreochromis niloticus; assembly: GCF_001858045.2. Classification (NCBI taxonomy): domain Eukaryota; kingdom Metazoa; phylum Chordata; class Actinopteri; order Cichliformes; family Cichlidae; genus Oreochromis; species Oreochromis niloticus. Next base: position 2,419 of record NW_020329197.1, on the reverse strand, counting down.
CTGAAAGTGTTCTTATACAGACCCACTCCTTTATACCGTCTTACTGACACTCCACTGAGAAATGAGAACTTTCCTTAAATGCACTTTAAAAGTACTTCATCACTACTAAATGGCTGAAAATAAAACAATTAAAAATGAAGCCAGTACAGCTGTGACAAACAATGTGATTCCTCCAAGAGTCATTCTCATATAAGCTCCCATGTCCACCTTACAGCAGGAAAAAAAGCTGTTTTTGGACAGCATGGGCAGTTTTTCACAGCAACACAACATATGTGACTTTATTGGCTTTAACAAAGATATTCAATCAGGGCTTTGGCATCTGGGACTGCTTATGCATTTACTTCAGTCGGTGGCATCTGTCACTCTTATTAGCACTCACTTAAATTGCTTATGTAGAATTTGAGAAAAGCTTATCTTGGGTCTTGCCCACGTCCTATCTACTCGAGTTATCTCGCCCATAGGTGCTTCATGTCGTTGACTTGACGCAGCTTAAGACTCATCATAAGACACTACTGCTTCTCTAACTCGAGGGTCATTCTTGACAACTGTACTCTGCCTGTTTGCGATGTTTGACTGAGACTGAAAACTCAGTTTTATTCATGAAGTTGCCAAAACAGCATGTAGGCACGTAGGATTAAATGCAGCTCACTCACTGCGACTTGGAATGGACTGCTAGGATGTGCTCCCCTCCAAAGCGAACGCAGATCACATACTCACCAGGCTGTGGCGCTTGAGAAGTGGATGTAGCTGTGGGTAATGAGAAAAGATGAAAAGAACAATTGATAACTTTTTCGTTACGTCCGATCTGTGTAAGTTCATAGCCAGTGCTCTGACACAGAGCCATCAACCTCTGAACGCTTAAAAGCACCAGTGTATCCAGAAAACACATTACATGTGTGATAAATGCCCTGCCCAAGTGCCCCTCTCCCCACTGCCTTTCAGCGGCAGGCAGCAGCAAACAGATTGTCAGAGGCCCAGATGATGATCAAGTTTAACATTGTCTACAATATTGCCAAAGAGTGCCAAAGCACTTAAGCACAAGCACTATTTCAGTAACTTATCTTTCCTGTAGAACTGTGCTCCAAATAAAGAACTTGTGTCGACAAGCTTGTTAGTTCATATCATTTACAAATCAATATTGTCTGTATGAAGCAATTAAAATAAAGTGAAACATGTAAAACAGTGGGGTTAAGCGATGCGATGAAAATTTGGGTGCACCTAACTTTTGTGCTGGTGCACCTAAGAAAAAAAGTTAATCCATACAATCTTAGTAAATTTATCACTAGTTTTAAATGTTTAAAATCAAATATTCAAGCTCAATATTCAAGAAAATGCACGTAAATAAATTAATATTAGTTGTAGTTGGCTTTAAACTTTGGGGTACCGCCTCTCTACTCATTGGCTCCTTTCCCTCCAACAGCACGGTATCCACCAATTTGGTTCATACCTGAGATATTACAGATTATAAAGTCACATCTACCTTTTTATGCATTCCCTTCCACATATACATTGAAACAGAGAAGGTAGGACTGACTAACAACCACAAGAGCTTTCTGAGACTGATTATATACGATTTGAGTATAAACACTAGCAAAATGCAAGTTTTGCTGCAGCAGATGTCATTGACTGCTTCAGGGCTTGCTCCCAGCAGCTGGACGGTGTCCCGGAGTAAAGAACTACATATCTAGCTGTTGTGACAGTATCTCCAGTGACAGGTCAGTTCATGTCTACATACTCACTGGCTAAGTTATGGTATGAAGGCTCACTTACTCTGTCTTCCACTACTCTCAGACACTGTGTCATATTTTCAGAGGAGCCCAACAAACACAGATCACTGAGCTGTCCTAACAATCTCCAGCAATGATGCAACACGTAGGAAGACTGAGTTATAAAGACATGGCAATATTTCAACAAGGTCTTGAATTATGAGGCCCCGTCATATCTTAAACACATTAAGGTACCACATCACCCCGGTACAGCTCTTCACTCTCAGACTAGCTCTTTCTAAAAGTAGAATGGAGGCAGAGCCTTCAGCTTTCAGGGCTCTGCTCTGAACCAGCTCCAGTTGGATTCAGGAGACAGACACCCTCTGTACTTTCAACATTACACTTACAACTTTCCTATTTGATAAAGCATATAGTCAGCCTTGGATCAGGTGACCCTGAACCCTCCTTAGTTACACTGCAGTAAACCTCTTGTGTTACTTATAGTTACCATTTATGTCTTTATAGTGAGGGTTAATAGTTACTTCCAACCATTTATTCGTCTCTATCACTTACATCTTCGAGAATGGAGATGTGCATGGCCCGGCAGTCCCCTCTGCAAATCTCAACTCTTTGTTACTGTCAAGAGATTTACTCTAAAGACACTTCTTCAGCTAAGAGTCTAAGGGTAGAAACACACAGAGCTGTGGTTTTCA